>NC_057811.1:453524983-453531728 GCF_018294505.1 Triticum aestivum | reverse complement strand
TTACGAGGATCAAGCTTTCGACAACTCTGAGAATCTTGCAGGCAAGATGACCACCCCTCGAAATCACTTCTATCTTTGGTCTGCTAGTTGTTCGCTCTATTGCCATGCTCGCTACCTATCACTTGCTATATCATGTCTCCTATTTTTAGCCATGTCAGCCTCTAACCATCCTCTCCTAGCAAACCGTTGTTTGGCTATGTTACCGCTTTTGCTCAGCCCCTCTTATAGCGTTGCTAGTTGCAGGTGAAGTTGAAGTTTGTTCCATGTCGGAACATGGTTATGTTGGGATATCACAATATCTCTTATTTAATTAATGCACCTATATATTTTGGTAAAGGGTGGAAGGCTCGGCCTTATGCCTGGTGTTTTGTTCCACTCTTGCCGCCCTAGTTACTGTTATACCGGGATTATGTTCCTTGAGTTTGCGTTCCTTACGCGGTCGGGTGATTTATGGGACCCCCTTGACAGTTCGCCTTGAATAAAACTCCTCCAGCAGGGCCCAACCTTGGTTTTACCATTTGCGACCTATACCTTTTCCCCCGGGTTTTCGCGAGCCCGAGGGTCATCTTATTTAACCCCCCCGGGCCAGTGCTCCTTCGAGTGTTGGTCCGAACTGAGCAGACTGCGGGGCCCCCTCCTGGAAACTCGAGGTCTGGTTTTACTCGTAGGATGTCTCATCCGGTGTGCCCTGAGAACGAGATATGTGCAGCTCCTATCGGGATTTGTCGGCACATTCGGGTGGCTTTGCTGGTCTTGTTTTACCATTGTCGAGATGTCTTGTAAATCGGGATTCCGAGACTGATCGGGTCTTTCCGGGAGAAGGTTTATCCTTCGTTGACCGTGAGAGCTTATGATGGGCTAAGTTGGGACACCCCTGCAGGGTATTATCTTTCGAAAGCCGTGCCCGCGGTTATGAGGCAGATGGGAATTTGTTAATGTCCGGTTGTAGATAACTTGTCGCTTGACCCATTTAAAATACACCAAGTGCGTGTGTAACCGTGATGGTCTCTTCTCGGCGGAGTCCGGGAAGTGAACACGGTCTGTGTTATGTATGACGTAAGTAGGTGTTCAGGACCTCTTCTTGGTCATTACTAGATGACGTCCGTTCCTTTGCTTCTCTTCTCGCTCTCATTTGCGCAAGTTAGCCACCATATATGTTTTTGCCGCTGCAGCTCCACCTCGTTGCACCTCTTGTCCTATAAGCTTAAATAGTCCTGATCTCGCGGGTGTGAGATTGCTGAGTCCCCATGACTCACAGATACATCCAAAACCAGTTGCAGGTGCCGACGATGCCAGTGCAGATGATGGCGTCGATCTCAAGTGGGAGTTCGACGAGGAACGTGGTCGTTACTATGTGTCTTTTCCTGATGATCAGTAGTGGAGCCCAGTTGGGACGATCGGGGATCTAGCATTTGGGGTTGTCTTATTTTCATCTGGATTTTGACCGTAGCCGGTCTTTATGATTGTATTTTGGATGATGTATGAATAATATTTATGTATTGTGTGAAGTGGCGATTGTAAGCCAACTCTTTATCCCATTCTTGTTCATTACATGGGATTGTGTGAAGATGACCCTTCTTGCGACAAAACCACTATGCGGTTATGCCTCTAAGTCGTGCCTCGACACGTGGGAGATATAGCCGCATCGTGGGCGTTACATAGGCATAGTGCGACACCGCCATGAACTTGGCTAGTGCCGGGCGGCCAAGGATCCCGTTGTAGGGCAAGGGGATCTCGGCCACGTCGAAGACGATCCTCTCCGTCCTGTGGTTCAACTCCCCTCCAAACGTCACGGGCAGCGTGACCTTCCCCTTTGGCTGGCTCCTCCCCGGATTGACCCCTTGAAATGTGCCCGTTTCATCGAGGTCTCCATCAGGGGTTTGCAGCCTTTTGATCATGACAGGTGAGATCAAGTTCAGGCTGGCCCCGCCGTCGACCGACATCTTGTTCACCTTGAGGTTTCGTAACTTCTATAACGGATGTTTTTCGAAGGTTGAGGTAAACGATTTCTGAAGGTTTCTTGGTTATGTGTTGACGGATGGATACAGCTGGATCTAGGGATTGCTAGTTTGGGTGATATATATTTGTGTCCCCTGTATCCCCTACACCAGATTGCATAACCAGAAAGTTTCGGGAGTTTATAAGTGGGAATGCAAGTAGCCTTAGGATATCTTTCCGATAGATGCATGATATGAGATTGGGGTTCGACGTCTAGTGGTCCGCCTATATACGGTTGATTTTACAGTGGTCTCGTTGTGTCTTAAAGAGTCCATGGCTTTGCCGACTCGGGGACGCTTCGTATGTCATGTGCACAGCCTTGTACATGATGGTGCTGTACGATTGAGCCCGTGTGGGCCCCACCACGAAAACTTCGGACGAAATATCTATCATATGTTTGTTCCGGCTTATTTTGCAAGCCAATACTTTGTTTTATTTTGTATTGTGGTATTCGAGTTTCTTCGAATTCATTTATTCATTCCATATCTTTTTCTAGTGGCTTCTCAACTCATGGAAGTGTGATGATTTACTACGGAATTCATTCGTTCATCTTCGTTCGAATGTTTATTGTGAAGACTATATGTTGCAATTTCTGTCCGTTGATTCTACTTATCTTTTGTCTATCAAGATGCTAACGGATGTCACCCTCTTCAGGATGGCTCCGCCAACGCGTCAGAATCCGGATCGCAATGAAGGGAGTCAAGCGAACCCTCCGCCACCACCTCCACCTCCGGAGGCATGGCAAGCAATCATGGCAGCCACCAACGCCAATGCTCAGATGATTCTGCAACTCTTGCAAGAACGTACTCAAGGGCAAGGCAATCAAGGCAATCAAGGTCAAGGCAACAATCAGTTTCACTTTGCCACTCTCAACCAGTTTCTCGCAAATCAGCCCAAGTCTTTCAGCTACTGTGCCGAGGCCACGGATGCCGATGATTGGCTCGTGGACATCAACAAGCATTTTGAATGTAGCAATGTCAGACCTGAGGACTTTGTCAAGTTCGCTTCTTTCCAGCTCAAGGACCAAGCTGCTGATTGGTTTCAGCAATACAAAGATTCCAGAGGAGGTCGTGTGATCACTTGGACTGACTTATGTCGGAACTTCAAAGCGCACCACATTCCACAAAGTGTTGTTGAGAGCAAGCGTGAGGAGTTCCGCAATCTCAAGCAAGGAAACATGTCTGTGTATCAATACAACATTCAGTTTCAGAAACTTGCTCGCTTCGCTAAACAAGACGTTCCTGATGAGAAGAGTATGATCTATCACTTCAGAGGTGGCCTTAAAGAGGATTTGCAGTTAGCTCTCGTTCTTGTTGAGCCTACTCACTTTGATCAATTCTACAATATGGCACTGAAGCAAGAGGCCGCTCAGCTCAAGTGTGAGGCTTCTAAGAAGAGAGTCAGAGACGCAGTTCAGTCTTCTTCTTCCTCACTTGTGTCAGCTAAGCAACAGAAGTTCTGGTTGCCTCCTCCTCCTCCGTTTCGTCAGCCTTACCAGCAGAAGAACAAAGGTGGCCATGGTTCTTCAAACTCTTCCAACTCTGGCTATCAGAACAAGTCTCAGAATCAAGCTCCAAAGTCCAATGCTCCTTATCACCGTCCACTCTCAGAGGTGACTTGCAACAAATGTCAGCAGAAAGGTCACTATGCTAACAAGTGCTTCAACCAGAGGCGTCTTCCTCCTCCTCCTCCTGTCAGATCTTCCAGCAGTGCAGTGGTCAAGCATAATCCAAAGTTTGCAAAGGTGAACATGATGAATGCAGCTCAAGCGGAGGAATCTACTGATGTGATAATGGGTAATCTCTCAGTTAATGATATTCCTGCAAAAGTTCTTTTTGATACTGGTGCATCGCATTCTTTCTTGTCATACCCATTTGCATCGAAGCACAATGTTGACACAGAGATTTTATCCAAAGTTATGCAAGTTGTTTCTCCGGGTAAGCTTTTGTCGTCTAGTTTGGTTGCTCCCGATGTTTCCATCAAGATGGGCGACTATAGATTCCAGTCTTCTCCAATTGTTCTTGGTGACTCGGATATTGATCTTATTCTCGGGATGGACTGGCTTTCTAAGCACAAGGCTCAACTTGATTGTGCTGCCAGAGAAATTCAATTGACACACTCGTCTGAGGATGTGATTATTTTTGCCGCTCGTGATGAAACCATTCGGTTTTTCTCTCTCAATGAGAAGGGCGAATTGGATGCCATCTCTCAAATTCCAGTCGTTTGCGAGTATCAAGATGTCTTTCCAGAAGAGCTTCCGGGTATGCCTCCGCACCGGCCAGTTGAGTTCGTTATCGAACTAGAGCCTGGTACTGAACCCATTTGCAAGCGTCCATACAAGCTTGGACCAAACGAGCTGAAGGAATTGAAGAAGCAGCTCGATGAAAGAGAACGTCTGGGTTTGATCAGACCGAGTTCTTCTCCTTGGGGTTGTGGTGTTCTTTTTGTCAAGAAGAAGGATGGCACGGACCGACTTTGTGTCGATTACCGTCCATTGAACAAGATGACAATCAAGAACAAGTATCCACTTCCCAACATCAATGAGCTATTTGAGCAACTCAAGGGCGCTAAAGTATTCTCGAAGCTTGACCTTCGTATGGGTTATCATCAGATTCGCATTCGTGAAGAAGATATTCCCAAGACAGCATTCAGAACGAGCTTTGGTTCTTATGAATATACTGTCGTGTCTTTCGGCCTTGTCAATGCTCCTCCAGTGTTCTCTCGGATGATGAATTTCATCTTCAACCCCTATACCAATGAATTCGTTCTGGTGTATCTCGATGATATCTTGGTCTTCTCCAAGAATAAGCAGGATCATGCCAAACATTTGCGATTGGTGCTCGACAAGCTCAGAGAGTATCAATTCTATGCGAAGTTCTCCAAATGTGAGTTTTGGCTCGATGAAGTTCTTTTCCTTGGTCACATCATCTCTGCCAAAGGCATCGCTGTTAACCCCGAGAGGGTGTCCGCAGTTCTGGATTGGGAACCTCCTCAAAATGTCAAGCAGCTCCGCAGTTTTCTGGGTCTTGCAAGCTATTGCCGAAGATTTGTTGAGAATTTTTCCAAGATTGCAAAGCCTCTTTCCAACCTCCTACAGAAGCATGTGAAGTATGTCTAGTCTCCTGAGTGTGACGTCGCTTTCAACACTCTCAAACAGAAACTAGTCACAGCTCCTGTCTTGACTCCTCCTGATGAATCCAAGCCGTATGAAGTTTTCTGTGATGCTTCTCTCCAAGGTCTCGGTGTTGTGTTAATGCAAGAGAAGAAAGTTGTGGCCTATACCTCTCGGCAGTTGAAGCCCAACGAGAAGAACTACCCCACTCACGATCTTGAGTTGGCGGCAGTTGTCCATGCATTGATTACGTGGAGACATCTCTTGTTGGGAAGACAAGTGGACATTTTCACTGATCACAAGAGTCTCAAGTATATCTTCACTCAGCCCAACCTCAACCTCAGGCAGACTCGATGGGTCGAAATGATTCAAGAGTACAATCCGAGTATTGAATATACTCCAGGCAAAGCAAATGTCATTGCAGATGCTTTAAGCAGGAAAGCTTATTGCAACAGCTTAATCCTCAAGCCTTTCCAACCGGATCTTTGTGAAGTTTTCCGCAAGCTGAATCTCCAAGTTGTTCCTCAAGGCTTTCTTGCCAACCTCATAGTATCTCCTACTTTGGAAGATCAGATTCGTGAGGCACAACTCCTTGATGCCATGGTGAAGAAGGTGAAACGTGGTATCGACAAGGGTCTTTCCAAATACAAGTGCTATCGCATTGATGACAGAGACACTTTGTTCTTCGAGGACCGCATTGTGGTTCCGAAAGGTGATCTAAGGAAAGTCATAATGAACGAGGCGCACAATTCTCTCCTTTCCATTCATCCTGGAAGTACGAAGATGTATCATGACCTCAAGCAGTCGTATTGGTGGACTCGAATGAAGCGAGAAATTGCTCAATTCGTGAATGAATGTGATGTCTGCCGGAGAGTGAAAGCAACACCAACGACCAGCTGGTCTCCTCCAACCTCTCGCTATCCCAGAATGGAAGTTTGATCATATCGAAATGGACTTCGTGACTGGATTTCCCAAGTCCAAGCGCGGAAATGATGCTATCTTCGTTGTCCTCGACAAGCTCTCTAAAGTGGCTCATTTCCTTCCTATCAAAGTATCCATCACAGCAGCTTAGCTGGCAGAGCTCTACACCTCCAGAATTGTCTCCTTGCACGGCATTCCACAATTGATTTCTTCAGATCGTGGAAGCATCTTCACCTCTAAGTTCTGGGACTCCTTCCAGAAGGCCATGGGCACAAACATTCGCTTCAGCACAGCTTTCCACCCTCAAACTAGTGGCCAAGTCGAGCGAGTCAATCAAATTCTTGAAGATATGCTCAGGGCTTGTGTCATTTCTTTTGGCATGAAATGGGAAGATTGTCTTCCATATGCTGAATTCTCCTACAACAACAGCTTCCAAGCGAGTTCGGGCAAGGCCCCATTCGAGATTCTCTATGGCAGAAAGTGCCGTACTCCTCTCAATTGGTCAGAGACTGGTGAACGCCAACTTCTTGGCAATGACTTAATCACTGAAGCTGAAGAAATGTGTAAAGTCATCCGTGATAATCTCAAAGCCGCGCAATCGCGCCAGAAGAGTTACTATGATAGTAAGCATCGTGATTTGGCTTTCGAGATCGGAGACCATGTCTACCTCCGCGTCTCTCCAATGAAAGGCACTCGTCGCTTCGGTATCAAAGG
>NC_057811.1:453466054-453523315 GCF_018294505.1 Triticum aestivum | reverse complement strand
CATCGCCGCCGGCGCCGTGCCCCGCCGCCCGAGGCCCGCCGCCTCCGGCCTCCTTCTCCTCCTCCGGCATCCCTCGCCGCCGCCCTTCTTCCAACCGCCGGCGACTGCCATCGGCCGGAGCCTCGAGCTCGAGGATCGCTCGATCCAGATCCAGTACGTACGGTAGCCCGTTGACTTCCCTCGCTCCGATTTTTTTTCTAAGTCTGAGAATTCTATCCGCAAGTACTCCTGTTCCCGATGCGGTAACTTTGTGCATGTAGCTCCGATTCGCGCGTATAATATGTCAAATTGTTCGCCTCGTGATGCTCTTCATTTTGTTCAATTGCACCATTTTCATTAGAGGTCATCGTGATGCCCAAATCTTCGTTGGAAGAGGGATAGTTGCTGTTAATCTCTGGTTCTTGTCAGAACTTGGAGATTTGTCATTTTTGTATCATTTAATCTGTGCATCTTTTGAGCATGAGCTCTACATGTGTTTTGAAGTATGCCATGCCTTATTTCCAGTGGTGTAGACCATGTAGTTTTGTGATCTTTTTGGTGACTAGCACAAGCATGCTAAGTAGGCCCCGTAATATTTCTGATTTCAGGGACTTGGTGATTTCATGTAAACTTGATGCTACAGAGAGATCCATGCATATTTTGGAGATGTTCAGTAAGGATGTTTTGTAGCTATAGTTGTAGTTGATCCATTCCTGCAATTATTTACAATTTTAGAGTGCCATAGCATGACTCAATCTTGCTCTACTTTTGCTATAAAATATTTCTGGCAGATTCTTAACATGATATGCATTTTTTCCAAGCTTATTGTAGTTGATCCATACATGCTATGCAATTGTTCTTGCTATGGATAGCTTCATAAACATGCCATCTTGCTGTAGGTATGCTTGGTTTGTCATGCGTTGCTCTGTAGTGAGTGCATCAAGCTCACAAAGAGGCCTACATATTTATATTTCTGCCATGCTCTGTTTTCTGCTAAGTCTGAAACCTGATAACGAAACTTGCTATGTTTACATGCTTGCCATCATATCTTCTGGTCCTTTTTGGCTTATGGTCAGTAAAGGACTTTTGTCATGTGCATTTAGTAGAACACTACCATGCCTTGTTTTGCTATGTTAAGTTCCTGTAGCATGTTGATTTCGTGCTCTGAACATTGCTACCTGATGCTGATTTCTGCCATGTCCAGTTTTTCACTAAGTCTGTGAACCTGTAATCTTTTGCACTTTTGCCATGCTTGTTTCAGCTTGTTATGTTGTGAACTAGCCGTAGCTCAGTGTTCATATTTTGTCAAGCATCTCCTGTAGTTTACTTTCATGTGCTTTGTTGCTATGTTGGGGTGCTGTAGCATTGATACTTGTTGCATTTTAAGTGCTATCTTGCTGTTAATCGCAGATTCGTGTCATTCTTGTTTTGCTTGCCATTTGCAAACCGTGCATCCGATTCCGGTGATCTTTATATCGATTTCGACCAAAATCATCTCATCTTTCTAGTGGCATGCTTGGTTTGCCAAGTTACTGCCATGTTCATCATTTTCCTTCCGGAGCACGCATATGCATCGCATATCATATCTTGCATATCATATATGTTTTGCATCATGTTGCTTGTGCATTTCTCGTTGTTGATTGTGGTTCCGTTTGTTTGTGTTCTTGTCTTGGGTAGATCCGGGAGACGAGTTCGTGAACGAGGAACCTGTCGAGTACGCTTACGAGGATCAAGCTTTCGACAACTCTGAGAATCTTGCAGGCAAGATGACCACCCCTCGAAATCACTTCTATCTTTGGTCTGCTAGTTGTTCGCTCTATTGCCATGCTCGCTACCTATCACTTGCTATATCATGTCTCCTATTTTTAGCCATGTCAGCCTCTAACCATCCTCTCCTAGCAAACCGTTGTTTGGCTATGTTACCGCTTTTGCTCAGCCCCTCTTATAGCGTTGCTAGTTGCAGGTGAAGTTGAAGTTTGTTCCATGTCGGAACATGGTTATGTTGGGATATCACAATATCTCTTATTTAATTAATGCACCTATATATTTTGGTAAAGGGTGGAAGGCTCGGCCTTATGCCTGGTGTTTTGTTCCACTCTTGCCGCCCTAGTTACTGTTATACCGGGATTATGTTCCTTGAGTTTGCGTTCCTTACGCGGTCGGGTGATTTATGGGACCCCCCTTGACAGTTCGCCTTGAATAAAACTCCTCCAGCAAGGCCCAACCTTGGTTTTACCATTTGCGACCTATACCTTTTCCCCCGGGTTTTCGCGAGCCCGAGGGTCATCTTATTTAACCCCCCCGGGCCAGTGCTCCTTCGAGTGTTGGTCCGAACTGAGCAGACTGCGGGGCCCCCTCCTGGAAACTCGAGGTCTGGTTTTACTCGTAGGATGTCTCATCCGGTGTGCCCTGAGAACGAGATATGTGCAGCTCCTATCGGGATTTGTCGGCACATTCGGGTGGCTTTGCTGGTCTTGTTTTACCATTGTCGAGATGTCTTGTAAATCGGGATTCCGAGACTGATCGGGTCTTTCCGGGAGAAGGTTTATCCTTCGTTGACCGTGAGAGCTTATGATGGGCTAAGTTGGGACACCCCTGCAGGGTATTATCTTTCGAAAGCCGTGCCCGCGGTTATGAGGCAGATGGGAATTTGTTAATGTCCGGTTGTAGATAACTTGTCGCTTGACCCATTTAAAATACACCAAGTGCGTGTGTAACCGTGATGGTCTCTTCTCGGCGGAGTCCGGGAAGTGAACACGGTCTGTGTTATGTATGACGTAAGTAGGTGTTCAGGACCTCTTCTTGGTCATTGCTAGATGACGTCCGTTCCTTTGCTTCTCTTCTCGCTCTCATTTGCGCAAGTTAGCCACCATATATGTTTTTGCCGCTGCAGCTCCACCTCGTTGCACCTCTTGTCCTATAAGCTTAAATAGTCCTGATCTCGCGGGTGTGAGATTGCTGAGTCCCCGTGACTCACAGATACATCCAAAACCAGTTGCAGGTGCCGACGATGCCAGTGCAGATGATGGCGTCGATCTCAAGTGGGAGTTCGACGAGGAACGTGGTCGTTACTATGTGTCTTTTCCTGATGATCAGTAGTGGAGCCCAGTTGGGACGATCGGGGATCTAGCATTTGGGGTTGTCTTATTTTCATCTGGATTTTGACCGTAGCCGGTCTTTATGATTGTATTTTGGATGATGTATGAATAATATTTATGTATTGTGTGAAGTGGCGATTGTAAGCCAACTCTTTATCCCATTCTTGTTCATTACATGGGATTGTGTGAAGATGACCCTTCTTGCGACAAAACCACTATGCGGTTATGCCTCTAAGTCGTGCCTCGACACGTGGGAGATATAGCCGCATCGTGGGCGTTACATAGGCATAGTGCGACACCGCCATGAACTTGGCTAGTGCCGGGCGGCCAAGGATCCCGTTGTAGGGCAAGGGGATCTCGGCCACGTCGAAGACGATCCTCTCCGTCCTGTGGTTCAACTCCCCTCCAAACGTCACGGGCAGCGTGACCTTCTCCTTTGGCTGGATCCTCCCCGGATTGACCCCTTGAAATGTGCCCGTTTCATCGAGGTCTCCATCAGGGGTTTGCAGCCTTTTGATCATGACAGGCGAGATCAAGTTCAGGCTGGCCCCGCCGTCGACCGACATCTTGTTCACCTTGAGGTTTCATATCGTTGGCGAGACCAACAATGGCAAACACCTGACCGCGGTTGTGCGTTTAGGGTGGTCCTCGGCGTCAAAGATGAGGGGCGTGCTAGACCACTTCAACGGCTTCTGAGCGTCGAACGACGGCTCCGCTGCTGTAATCTCACGTGCCCACTGCTTGAGCTGGCGGTGAGAAGTATGCAGCGAGGCACCACCATCGACGCACATGGCCTCTATAGCCTTCTGGAACTCTTGCTCGCCGGACTCATCGTCCTCGTCATGATCATCGTCTCATTGCTTCTTGTCCCGGCCCCGGGCGAGCCTCTCTTGCTGGCTGTCCTTGTCGCGGCGACCTCCTTGGCCGCCACGCTTCTTGCCGGATCCCTCGGCACCGTCCTGGCCTTCTCCTTGTCCCGCCTCTCATACTCGGCCTTTTGCTTTTCAGCAAGCAGCTCGACTTGCCGGCAGTTCTGGAGGTCGTGGCCCTTGGTGCGGTGGATCTTGCAGTACTGCTTGCCGGAGCCCCCTGGCTTGTCGGCAGCTGCTAAGGCCCGACAGGCGACGCACCCGGCAATCTCCTTGTCGGGGTCGTCTGCCTTGACCTTCTTGGCAGCGCCGGTGTCGTCAGACCCTTCAATGGCAAGCACGGCCTTGCCCTTGCGTTTCCTGTTGCGACGCCGGCCCTTCTTCATCGGGGCGGCGGTGTCTTCATCAGTAGAGTCGGTTTCCGCGCCGGCGTCTTCGCCGGGGTACTTCCTTCCCTCTTCAGCCCGGACGCACCTATCAGCCAGAACATAGAGTTCGGCAACATCCTTAACGTTGGTCATCACCAGCTCTTCACGCATCTTGCGGTTGCGCACGTTCTGATGGAACACGCTGATCACAGCGGCGGGATGAACGTCGGGGATGTTGTACTGCACCCGGCTGAATCTCTGGATGTACTTGCGCAGGGTTTCCCCTTCCTTCTGGGGAATGATATGCAGATCACTGGCCTGGCCATGAGCTTGGTGACCTCTAGTGAAGGCGCCAACGAACTCATGGCACAGATCTGACCAAGAAGAAATGGAATCCGCTGACAACTGCATCAGCCAAGACATAACATTGGGCTTCAGTGCCAACGGGAAGTAATTGGCAAGCACCTTGTCGTCGCGAGCTCCGGCAGCCTGCATCGCGATGGTGTAGATGCTGAGGAACTCAGACGGATTGGTCTTGCCAGTGTACTTCTCGTCGACGTCGGGCTTGAACGTGCGGTGGGACGGCCACTTGAACTGCCGCAGCTCGCGAGTAAAGGCTGGGCAGCCCACCTCGTAAGGTAGGCCGTCGGAGCCCCCCGGCGCTGGGTGGTCCATAGCGGGTCCCGCCCGCTTGTCTGACTGGTGGCGTGTATCACGCCGACGCTCGATAGTGGTTCGAGCATCTTCGTGAGCTCGTTCTCGAAGAACTTGGCGCTGGTCGCGGTGGGTCCGTGGGTCGAACGACGCTATAGAGATGTTATCACAAGAGTCGTCATGATGAGCCGACGTCCACGGCGGCTGGCAAGGAGGAGGAGAGTGCACCGTGACCGCAGCACCCCCGGTCCTCCCAGCGCTGGCATGTGGTGGCTCGGTGGAGCGCTGACCCGGGGGTCCCGCCAGTCGCGGATCATCTTTGTTGGCGACGGCGACGAGGCTCCGGAAGGTGGCCCTCCACTCGTCGAGCTTCTCCGCAGCAGGAGGGAAGTCGAGGAGCAGCTGTGCGCGCGCCAAAGCTTCTGCTGGCGTGGGTAGCGGCGACAGCTGCGTGGACCATGGCGCGCTTCGACTTCTAACCATGTTAGAAGGAGCTCTATCACGACCTAGCGGCTGCGCGACATTTTTGCCAGCACTTCGGCGGGCATGCTGAACTCCTTCGTCCCGCGGACGTCGCACAGGGCTCTTCCCGCGGCGGTGTCCAGGGTCACCGGCGTGGTGACGCTGCTCGTCACGCACAACATGGGAAGAGCGCGCAGTGGTCGCCGGCGTGGGCGTCTTGGAGGTTGCTGCGCTGCCCGTGGGTGGCACAACGACACTCCTGGAGGGCCCCGCGCCGCCTGCGGGGGGCCCAGCCCCATCTTTAGACTTGGTGATGTGCGGCCCATCGCCTGGCGCGCGAACGGTGCCGCTCGCCAGGCTCTGACTGCCAGGGCGATGCTGGTGCTCGCGGACCGCGACTCGGGTTCTGTCCGCGACCGGGCGCTGCTCGCCCGTACTGGCACGGGCGTTCGGCCCCCGATGAGCCGATCGCCATGGCCGTCTTCTTCTTGGGAGCCATGGCGATGAAGAAACTCTAGGCTAACTACTAGACCAGATTCTCACAATTGCACCCCCTACCTGGCGCACCAAAGATGTCGGTGTGGAACGACACCTATGGGATCACAAGAATCCCTACTACGGTTGCCGGCGCGCACAGTTGTGAGAAGAGCAGGATTAGTAATCAGCACAAGGATCGTTATCCAGGTTCGGGCCGCGAGGATGTGTAAAACCCTAGTCCTCCTTTGGTGGATGTATTGAGTGTTCTTAAGCCCTTGAACTAGCTATGGTGGCTGAGTGGTTCCAAAGAGCCGAATCCTTCTCCAGTACGCCATGGGCCTCCTTTTATAGTCGAAAGGGGCTGCCACAGTGGCACACAAGAGGTGGAAAGGCACACAGTGCTACGAGCTTATTGCTCGTATTATAGGACAAGACGCATTTAATGCATCGCTTAGGTGTCCCCTTGCTTTATTGGGGACGGGAACAAGGCCCGTCCCTTCCGTCACGGCTCTTCCTCGCTTCGACACGCGCCCTGGTCAGCGATGCATGCGGCGCCATGTAGGCAGGCAGGCAGCTGAGGTGGCGCGGTGGCAAAGTCTTCACGAAGATCTGCATGCCACCACGCAGGCGCTTGCCGAGTTGGCCTGGGAGCTGCATGTTGCCACGGAGGTGCCTGCCCAGCTGGTTGGGCTGGCAGCTGCATGCGAACGGCGGTGGAGACTTGGCTGGTGCGGGCCTAGCAGTGGCCCTGCTGACGCCCTCGGTGAGGGCCTTGCCGGGTGGTACGGCAAGGGTCTTGTCGTGGCGCGCTGTCGTCCCCGGCAAGGATCTTGCCGGTGGTCTTGTGGCTCTCCTCGGCAAGGATCTTGCTGAGGACCGTTGTCTTTTAATCCTCATCTGATCTTGAATATTCTTTGGTCTTGACAAAGATCTGCATGCCACCATGGAGGTGCCTCCCGAGCCCTAGTTCCAACGTGGTTGGTTGAGTTGGAACCCGTGGGCTCGAGGGTGGCTTACTCCGCTGGTGTGGGCGAGCCGCCCCGGCAAGGGTCTTGGCGGGGCTGCTGAGGCTGCCCCGGCAAGGGTCTTGCCGGGGGAGCCTGCTTCGGCCTTCTGCTTCTTTGTGTTCTTGGCCTTGGCGTTGCCTTGGCTGTCTTGGGCTTCGGCTTCTCTCCGGCTTCCCTCCCTTGCCTTGCTTCGTGTGGACGCGACACATGGCTCTGACTGCCCGTGCACAAGTAAAAGGGGTCAAAAAGGAGAGCCCCTACTTTTGTACACCGACACATGCTAATCGAAAGTGGTTGTTAATAAGACCTGATCAACCTTATTAATGGATCATTTTTGAGAGGTATGAAGTTGATGAATTTAGTAAGCACTACCTTCAGTCCCTACTTTTTGTTTTCTGTTTTTATCAGTTAAATAAAATAAAATGCCATGTTTTGCCTGTTTTCTGAATTTCCCGTGCAATAAAAAAACAACCAAAAATAAAAGTTCTGAGAATGCCCTGAAAATTTAATACGATTTTTTCTCAATATTTAAGAATTTCTGGTGCAAATAATATCAGAGGGAGGTGCACCAGGTGGACACAACCCACCTGGGCGCGCCAGGACCCCCAGGCGCGCCGTGGTGGCTTGTGGTCCCCATGTGGGCCTCTCACTTATCTCTTCATACCACATCATCACCTACCTCCAGAAAAAAAATCACCATTGCTCTCTCTCTCGTGTTCTTGCTCTCAAACCCACGGATTTGGATCTCTTTGCTCAAAGCTCCATTTCCGAAACTGTTTCGGGGGATTTTTGCTTGGTATGTGACTCCACCGTTTGTCCAATTATTTTTGTTTTAGTGGTTTATATTTTGAATAATTAGCTACTCTTGGTGCTGCTGTAGATGAGCTTGCATGTTGAATTCTTAGATTTCTAAGTAGTTTGAATGCTTGCTATGGCCTCTAGGCATCCCTATGAGTAGTTGCTATCAATCTTGTAGAGTTTTGTTGAGAAAATTTTGTGGACTAAAAATTTCAGAATTTTGTTCATAGGAAAAAGATGGATATCTTTAGGAAGTTTGCTTCAACTCCAAGGGAGTGATTGGGGAGTCCTCCGACAGTGATCTCCATAACCAGAGATTGCCGGAAGTATGACCATGTGAATGGCCGCATACCATTCATGGAAGAGGCTGGAATCCTTCAAAAGTTTGCACAATATGCTGCTAATGCCGGCCTCACCGACTTCATCACAGCTGAATGCGAACAGTATCATCTCCTCACAAATACCTTTGTGCAATGTTTTAATTTTCTTCCTAGAAATAATCCTCGTGAGGTGCGATTTAATTTATATGTTGAACCCCATCAGATACCTCTTGCTGAATTTTGTGAAATATGCTTGCTTCCTTCTGATGGTAGTTTGGCATAGCCTAGGCCCGCAGAGTTTGAAAGCTTTTATCGTACTCTAACAGTGGGCGATGAGAGGGGGGTGTCGGGTATCACTGCTGCTGGCTTGCATTTTCCTGCTGTTCATTATTTTGCTCTTTTCATTGCAAAATGCTTGCTTGCTAGAGAGAAGGTGGGTGCACTCAATTCACTAGACCTTACTGTTTTACATCGTGCACTAGAGGGCGACAACATATATAGCTTGGGAGCTATTGTGGCACGTCGCCTCCACAATAATAAGTCAAAGGTGAAATACATGGAGGTATTTACGCCACTCGCTTGGCAGCTCGCTTTAATGTTCAGACATGCCTGCATGATTATCCTTTACCCAAGGTTTACCTAGATCGCGCGGCCATGGATCACCACCAGTTTACTGCTACCGATTATCCTAACATTCCTATTCCATATAATCTGGTTTTTAGTGTGAGAACTCGTGACATTATTCCATTGCCTACACCTGCTTTATTTGATCCTGCTGCCAGGGGCGGATACAGGATTATGCTTGCGGATATCATCGCATACTGGAATAACCAGGCTGCAGCAGAGGAGGAGCCTCAGCAGTGGGATCCGTGGGTGCCCGCTCCTCAGCACCCCAACTATTATCCAGGCTACTGATTCATTACCAAGCTAGGCCAAAAGCCTAAGCTTGGGGGAGTACGTGTTTCTCATCGACATTATATTCATGTTCACACATTTCATTCTAGTTGTCGGCGTTCACACTTTTCCATTGTATAATCCATGCTTAATTTATTTTCTCGCTTTCTTCTTGTGTGTTTGAAAAACTTTGAGAAAATCCAAAAATATTTCCATCTTCTTTTTGATTTTCTTTCTAGAGTAGTTACTTGTAGCACTAAAAAGAAAACCCAAAAACATTTCCTTGTTCTTCTTTTGCTTGTTGGGAGTTCTCCCGCGTAAATAGTTTTTCTCATTTTGTTTTCCCATTTTATTTGCTTGTTCAAGAAAACCAAAAACTCCAAAAATATTTCAGTGTGCTTCTATGAATTTCTTTTCTGTTTATTGAGTCATACCAGGGAGAAGACCACGATGAAATTGTTGAGTGGCTCTCATATGCATAATTTTTTATCTAACAAAGAGCCCATTTTACCTTGTCTTCTCCTGTTGAATAAAATGTTTGCAGTTTCCAGCTTAGTCCATGGCACTCTTGCACTGTTATTATTTTCATATCATTCGGTCGTGCAAGTGAAAGGCAATAATGACGATATTTGATGAACTGGTCATGGCAGAGAGAAACGGGTATGAACTCGACTTGTTCTGTTTTTGTAAATATGTTTTACCTAGCATCCATGATTCAACCCATTATGGTTAAACATGTTTTCAACGAAAATTAGAGATTATAGTTTCTCATGCCATGCATAAGTAGCTAGGAGTGGATAATGATTTATCTTGGATATCAACATTGCGTTAAAATGATTGTGATGTAGTATGATGATACGGTATCCTCCTCTGAATGTTCGAGTGGCTTGACTTGGCACATGTTCATGCATGTAGTTGAATCAAAACCAATATAGCCTCTATGATATTTATGTTCATGGTGTTCATATCTTACTCATGCTAGTGTCCAATGTTACTTATGCATAATGCATGTTCATGACCATTGTTGCTCTCTAGCTGGCCGCTTCCCAACCTATTTGCTAGCCTTCACCTGTACTAAGCGGGAATACTGCTTGTGCATCAAATTCCTAAAATCCCAGTTATTCCAGATGAGTCCACCATACCTACCTATATGCGGTATTACCCTGCCATTCCAAGTAAATTTGCACGTGCCATCTCTAAAAATTTCAAATAAATATCCTTTTTGTGTGTCTGGATCGTTCATGGAACGATAGGAGGTGGTCGGTATCTTCCATGCTATGCGGGTTATTCTCAGGTGAAGTGTTTATTCACTCGCCATCGCACAAGAAAAGGGCAGTAATAGGGATGCCCAGTCCCAAACTGCAAAAAGAATTGATCTCTCAAATAATCAAACAAAAACTCCCAATGGAGTCATAACCTTTACTTTTCCGCTTGGGAACCGCCACTAGCATGTTTAGCATGGAAGATATTGATAACTGATGGTCGGGAAGTGAATATGAAGGGTGCATCTCTCAAAATAACATTTACCTCTGTTTCAAAAACTTGAGCTCTGGCACCTCTGCAAATCACTGCTTCCCTCTGCGAAGGGACTATCTATTTACTTTTATGTTGTGTCATCACCTTCTAAAATAAGCGCCAGAACCTGAGAGCACTGCTATCATGCTGATGCATTGTGTGTAGCTAATGTTGGGTGCATCATGAATTACAATGTTTAGTCGCTGCTTGAACTTTGGAGGTGCTTTGCATTTATGTTTTGCAGTCTCGGAAAGGGCTAGCGAGATACCACTATTGTCATATTATATCATGGTTGTTTTGATAACGTGTTGCTGTTTGAGATATCTTATTATTGCTCGCTAGCTGATTATGTCATTGATATGAGTTTATATAATTTTTAAGAGTTATTGTCGAGATGGTTAGTTATAATATTGGTTGAAAACCTGGGTGCTATTTAAGCTTATTTATGCAAACAAGAGCAAAAGAGTTCGTAAAAGTTTTTGTTTTTCACTTTCAGTTTATCAACTGAATTGCTTGAGGAAAAGCAAAGGTTTAAGCTTGGGGGAGATGATGCGTCTCCAATGTATCTACTTTTCCTAACACGTTTCCTCTTATTTTGGACTCTAATTTGCATGATTTGAATGAAACTAATCCCGAACTGACACTCTTTTCAGCAGAACTACCATGGTGTTGTTTTTGTGCAGGAATAAAAGTTCTCGGAATGGAACGAAACTTTGCGAGGAATTTTTACCCAATAAAAGAGAATTTCTGGAGCCAAGAGCCACCTGAGGGGGGCACCTCGGTGGGCACGACCCACCAGGGCGCGTCTGCCCCCCCGGCGCGCCCAGGTGGTTGTCCCCACCTGGTGGCCCCGCGGACCCTGAAACCTACGCTATAAAATCACATTTTTCCAGAAAAAAATGAGGGAGAAAGAATTATCGCGTTCCATGAGATGGAGCCGCCGCCACCTCCTGTTCTTCATCGGGAGGCCAGATCTGGAGTCTGTTTGGGGCTCCGGAGAGGGGGATCTTCGTTCTTCGTCATCACCAACCCTTCTTCAGCACCAATTCCATGATGCTCCCCACCGGGAGTGAGTAATTCCTTCATAGGCTCGCTGGTCGGTGAGGAGTTGGATGGGATTCATCATGTAATCGAGTTAGTTTTGTTAGGGCTTGATCCCTAGTATCCACTATGTTCTGAGATTGATGTTGCTATGACTTTGCTATGCTTAATGCTTGTCACTTTGGAACCGGGTCCCATGATTCTAGATCTGAACCGTTTCTGTTATCACCATTATATCCATGTTCTAGATCCGATCTTGCAAGTTATAGCCACCTACTACGTGTTATGATCCGGCAACCCCGGAGTGACAATAGTCGGGACCACTTCCAGTGATGACCGTAGTTTGAGGAGTTAATGTATTCACCGTGTGTTAATGCTTTGTTTCGGTTCTCTATTAAAAGGAGGCCTTAATATCCCTTAGTATCCAATAGGACCCCGCTGCCATGGGAGGGTAGGACAAAAGATGTCATGCAAGTTCTTTCCATAAGCACGTATGACTATTTATGGAATACATGCCTACATTATATTTATGAACTGGAGCTAGTGCCGTATCACCCTAGGTTATGAGTGTCACATGATGAATTTCATCCAACAAATCACCAATCCAATGCCTACGAATTTCTATTATATTGTTCTTGCTAAGTTACTACTACTACTGTTGTTGTTGCACTTGCTACTGAATCACTGCTATCACCGTTACCGTTACTATTGCTGTTGTCACTATTATCAAAACTATAATACTACTTTGCTACTGATCACTTTACTGCAGATAATTAATCTCTAGGTGTGGGTTAATTGAAAACTCAACTGCTAATACTTGCTAATATTCTTTGCCTCCCCTTGTGTCGAATCTATAAATTTGGGTTGAATACTCCACAATCGAAAACTGTTGCGATCCCCTATACTTGTGGGTTATCAGTGACTTTGTCGCCGCCCCCTTCTAGATGAAGTTCTCTAGTGTTTCTTTGTTCTCTTACTTTGTGTTTTTGCATATGTTTCTTACTATCTTGTTCCCCCTTTTAAAAAAAATCCTTCATCTAGATCTCTTTCCTTATGAATGTTTTTCTCTGTATTTTCTACATATAATTCATTGCAAATATTTTAGTTAATTCATTGCAAATCCTTGTGAGATTTAATTTGCCTAGTGAGCTGAGTTGACAAAATTTTCACTCTTCATTGAACTCGCACTGGTACAGCGAGGTGCTATACAAACATTTTTAACCCCTTTCCGCAACGGCATTTGGACCGTCGCCAAGTGAGTGTGGGCGATAGGGGGGTCCTTCCCACATGACCCAGAAACCGTCAGGGATATGCCCTCCTGGCACACACGCTCAGCAAAATGACGTCATGTGTGACCGGCGAGCACTCAAATACGGTAATACGTGCTATAGAGCTAAAAAATACAATTATACAGGAAAAATCATTTCCGGTCGCAAGTACATCACACACAGTCAGTCCTAGCTAAACGTTTCCGTTCGTATGTACATCCCACACAGTCACTCCAAGGAAAACGTTTGCGCAAGGTGTCCTAACGCAAATAGTTTTGAAGAGAATGTCGTGTGTGATTGTTCATTGATCCAACACGGTTTATTCCTAGAAACTATGTGAGTTGCCTGAGGTCATCGCCCACGGTGTTTTCTCAATAACCGTTTGCAATAGGAAAACCCAATTAGCAGGCTAATTGCCCTATTATTAATAATCGATTTATTAATCTAATTGACATTCATATTAAGCACATAATATATTTCATTTCCATATTAAGGAAGCAGGATTTCATAATTGAAATACATCCGAGTACAACATGATATAGCTTCAGCACTCAGCTACCCCATTACACAACTGCACCAGCACCAAGTTTCACATGCAACATCTAGAACCTTTCGAAATTAGCAGCATAGATGGTACATAGACAGATGCATCTCATCTGGAAAACTGCTGAAGCGGAAGGCGAACATTGAGCCTTCATTCATGTTGAAGGTCTTTGCAACTTTAGGCCAGTGCATGTGGACGATTGACTGTCCATCCTTCGTCCTCTTCAGGAACACTTAAATATTGAACCGTGGGTGCTGTATGAAAACTTTCCTCGCCTCCTGACCATAGAGGTGGTTTGAGAGGTAATCATCAGTGAACTGATTTGGAAAGGCCCGAAAACAAGGATGTGCATAAATATCTTCTCTATATTGGAAATGGGGCAAAGGAATAAAAAAGGCAAGGTATAATAGTTAGTACCATCTTGTAGTGAACTGTTGTCTTCTTCATTGTGTAGACAAATATTTTGTTGTTTTTTGCCGCTAATTTCTTTATCCTAACAATCTTTCTGAGTGTCTTGACATGATTGATATTCATGGACAACTCATTTCCCCATACGCAAAAAGGGTCGAACAGTGGGTCAAAACCTCTGGCAGCAGGACCTACATGTGCAGGACCAAATTGTTAAAAACCTAAATATTAGAATTGTTCCTGCAATTGCACAATAATGTGCTATTAGACAACGGACCATGCACGTGCAGTTAACTAAACACCACAACAAATCAACCAAACGTTAACGGAGCGCCACATTGCACAATATAACATACTACTAATAGAAGATCAGACAGTTAACCAAACCAAGCATGCTTAACAACTTGGAAATATAGCAATTGTATTTGTTTCTCATGTATTTAGTATAGCCAAATTCGATTTATTTCTCACATGGTATACAATAACAGAGTGCACCCACAACAATTGAGCATCGCATTGCAGAATTGAACCAAACAGTTGACTAAACACCACAACAAATGAACCAAAATGTTAACTGAGCACCACATTGGACAATATAACACTAATAGAAGATCAGAGAGTTAAACAAACCAAGCATGCTTAACAACTTGGAAATATAGCAATTGTATTTGTTCCTCATGTATTTAGTACAACCAAATTCGATTTATTTCTCACATGGTATACAATAATAGAATGTACCCACACCAATTGAACATCGCATTGCAGAATTGAACCAAACAGTTAACTAAACACCACAACAAATGAACCAAACGTTAACTGAGCACCACATTGCACAATATAACATACTCCTAATAGAAGATCAGACAGTTAACCAAACCAAGCATGCTTGACAACTTGAAAAATTGCACCCTGAAGAATTGAACATCACATTTGCAGAATTGAACCAAACAGTTAACTAAACACCACATTGCACGACATATACACTAGAGCAGAAGATTGCATTGTAAAAGTAGATAGCACCATTCACTAGAATTTGTTAAGGAAAGACAGTAGCTAGCAAACTGAACATGGGTCCTTATAGTGAGCTAATAAGACAAGCTACTCCTCATTGTCAGAGATATTGATGACGATTGGCTCCTTGGACATGGAATAGCACTGGTACGCGTCGGTGCTATACAAACGGTTTTTAACCCCTTTCCGCGACGGCATTTGGAACCGTCGCCAAGTGAGTGTGGGTGATAGGGGGTCCTTCCCACATGACCCAGAAATCATCGGGGATAGGCCCTCCTGGGACACCGGTTGGGGTCGTGTGCGATCGGGCGAGGCATCGAAACCCAATCATTTCCGTTTGTATGTATATCACACACAGTGAATCCAAGGAATACATTTCCGTTCTTATGTACACCACACAGCCAATCCAGGGAAAACGTTTCCGTTCGTATGTATATCACACACAGTCAATCCAAGGAATACGTTTCCATTCTTATGTACATCCCACACAGTCAATCCAGGGAAAACGTTTCCATTCGTATGTACATCCCACACAGTTTTATGTGTAGGCTCGTGTGTGGAAGGTGTAACTATCACACACACTCTGCCTTGGTTAGCTGTTTGCTTTTATCAAGTACATCACACACGATTTGATGAAGAAAACTGTGTGGCATTGGGCTATCCATCACTAGCGCTTTTACTGCTAGAACCGTTTGCAAAGTTCCATGACACATTTAGCAGGTTTATTAGTTTACAATTAATAATTCCAGTATTACGCAAATTCACATTTCATATCGAACAGCTGTTTGCCAATTTCATATCAGGCACATAAATATATTATAACATCACAGTACGATAGCTACATGAAAACATTTCAGATCATCCAGGCTCGTCTTATCCAGCTTTGCTTTCAGTTCAGTAAGAACCTGTTTTGCACTGGCCAACTGGGAAAGTGTCTCCTCCTTCGCCAACACCCATCTTAGCAAAGTCTGATTTAAAAAATCTGAGCTCATTCTCCACCTTCCTCTTTTTATCCCGCATCTTCAAATATTCTTCAGTGTTGACAAGACTTTCTCTGTTCTCTTCCTCATACATGCTCTAGAGCTTCGCTAGGCACATCTTCAAAGACTGTAGCCACTCTTGATCAACCGACTCCAAGTAAGAACACTTCCGTTCATCCTATAATATTTAAAACTAGATCAGTAAAAATTGTAGGGGAAATGGTGTATTATGACATATCTTCTCAAAAAGATCAATGTGCAAATGAATTAATTGCTACTGATACAACAACCAAATTCTGGAACATCATAAGCTATAATTAGCTACAACAACGCTACAAGTTCTTACTCATGTACAAGAAACAACAAATTGAACATTTTATGAGGAAGGTAAATATAACTGCAACAGCATAGCGACAGTGTTTGGATGACAGCAAATTGATACTAACAGGTGTGTACATGCACAAATTTAGTAACATAGAACTAATAGCACTAAGGCCGTCCACTATGTATGCCAAAACTGGTGTAAAGACAACTGTTGCTACATCTCGCACCGGTGCCCTGCACTGGCGAGCCGATGCAGCGGAAAACAATCAGGGACCCGGATTTCGGAGCACCTAGTTGCTCCGATGCCCAGCTCCTTTGTGCCATAAAGATTTGGCTGCTCGGATGTGCGGACCAAAGTTGGCTGCACAAACTGCTGAAGCGGTGCCAAATAATTTTCTAATGGCACCGCTGATGAGATGCCAACAATTTTAGATACTAGGTACAAAATGTGACACTGTCTTAGGATGCGTTTGGTTGAAGGTGTGGTATGAATGGGTTGGGACCGTGACAGTGTCTGAATCACATCTAACAAATGATTTGTAGCAATGAAAGAGGTCTAACCTTCTCTGCACATGCCAGAAACTTCCTCCCACAGTCCACAGATTCAAACGAAACTAGCTTCACGCATGGAGATTGATGGTGACAACGAGCAGATAGATCTTCAGCCACTGATGGTCCTAGGGAGCTACAAGAGGAAGAAATGACTCAAATCGACCGTTGGGTAAAAATCCTTCATTCCAAGTCATAGCCCGAGAGAGAGAAGAGAGGCATAGCCGGGTGGTGAAGGAGTCGTCGCTGGAGGAGGAACCGCTGGAGAGGTCTTTGAAGAAGACCATGGCGACCCTGGCGGTAGGATGCGAGACAGTGAGAGCGAGGAAGCGGCTATAGCTTAGGAAGGAAGGAAGGAGGAAATAGGGGAAATGTGACTTGTGGTCAGGGAGAAAAGGGGGTGGCGAAGGGGGGAGGGGGCGGGGGTAGATATTTTGGCGGTAGGCCAAAATTTTGGAAATGTGGAGGGAAACTTTGCGCGTGGTGCCGCCGGACCATTCACTTTGAACGATTGTGTGCATCGCAAACGATTCTTCTGCTTTACGCGCATGGGATGAGTTTTATAATTCAAATTTTGGTGGAAATTTCCCCAGGTACATTATTGCATAATTTAACATCGCTTACTAATTTGGGCACACAAAAGAGCGTACAGCAGACAGACCACACTTACTGAATCGAGCAATATTAGTAATTAAACAGAGCCAGTTGACCTAAAAATTGCTCTAACAAAAGACCGGCATTAAAAACAAAGCCTAAGTATGCATAATTTTAACAAATCCGCCGCCGTGTCGGCCTATGCATCGCCGGTGTGAGATGAGACATCGGTGACTTGTCCTGGCGACATGCCGCCATTGGTGGACTCCGCGTCCCCCCTGCTAAAGTCGACCGCGTCCTCGGCGCCGCCCTCAAGGTTGTAGTACTCGTAGTAGTGGCTGCGCCAGAGCTCGCGTTGGTACTCCACTGCCGATTCCTCGACGGACAGACTCTTCTCTACCTCGACCTCGGCCACGCGCAACTCCTCCTCCCGGTGCTCCTCGATCTCCGCCGCCTCCTGCATCTCCACCTCCCGCTCAGCGACCTCATGAGGAAGCAGGTGCTCCATGGCCACCGCCGCCTTTTCGGAAGTGGGTTGCATGCTAGAGTCCGAGGTGGCCTGCAATATCTTGGCGTGTGCATCCTCGATCTTGGCGTGGATGGCCTCGACCCAGGCCAGGGCGACATCGGCGGCACGGACGGCGGCTCGAGCGCTCTCGGTGTTTGCAGCCTCCATCGCAGTAGCAGCTGCAGCCGTCTCGGCTGTTACAGCTACCCTATCGGCTGCCGCAGACGCCCTCTCGGAGGAAGCGGCCGCACTCTCGACGTAGGCGGCCGCGCTCTCGGTGCAGGCGGCGGTGCTCGGGGGGGGCGGCATCGTACATGCCTTCACGAAGCGTTTCCACGACGTCATCTTTGCAAGAAGGGGGTGTGGGAATGGGGATCGGTATTCATGGATTCGGGGGTTGCCGGCACTAGAGCAGACGAAGCTTAAGGAGGGAGACTTAAATAGACCCAGATATTTTCATCACAAATAGTTCCTAGAAAACAACTGTGTGTGATGTTGTAGATATTTTTTATTAGCTGTGAAAGACGAATTTGGGTAAAGTGGCAACGGATGGTGTTTTAAATGTACGAGAAAATTTGTAGTACTAATACAACTGTCATGTCAAATTTTGGAAAATTTCAGGGGTCATTTGACCTTTTAAGACATTTAAGTGATTTTATAGCCATTTAATGACCGTGATTAAAATTTGAACTACATGTACATCCAACAGCTAACCATAACGGTTTGAAAACTCATATTATGTGTACTTGTGTGCCATTTAATTCCATGTGCAGTAAATTGGAAGAAATTTTCAAACATATTGGTCTAACGGCTATGACACAATTAAGCATGGAGTGCCATGGCATTTAAATTCCAAAATATAAAAAAAACAGAAACTCATGAAACCTTGGTTGATGTAATGTCATGCCACCAAGATGATGTGGTAAAAAAATTGGCAAGGGTGACGAAAGTTTGGAAACACACCCCTCACAAGCCGGAGCAACTCACTAGAAGGCTCGTGGTTCCGAGAGGGAACAATGCATGTTTGATGACGAACGGGACATAGCTTCCTCTTACTGCCTTCAAATTTTTTCTACGTGTAACGTGCACTAATACATCTGCCATGTGCAAATTTGCAAAATTGCAGGGGTCATTTGACCTTTTGAAGACATTTAAGTGATTTTCTAGCCATTTAATGACCGTAATTCAAATTTGAACTACATCTACATGCAACGGCTAACCATAACGGTTTGAAAAATCATATGTGTGTACTTGTGTGCGAGTTAATTCCATGTGCAGTAAATTAGAATGAATTTTCAAACATATTTGTCTCACGACATGGACACATGCATATGTATGCATGGAGTGCCATGGCATTTTAATTCCAAAAAATTAAAATATATCAGAAACACATGAAACCTTGGTTGATGTAATGTCATGCCACCAAGATGATGTGGTAAAAAAATAGGGATGTTTGACGAAAGTTTGGACACACACCCCTCACAAACCGGAGCAACTCACTAGAAGGCTCGTGGTTCTGAGAGGGAACAATGCATGTTTGATGACGAACGGGAGATAGCTTCCTCTTACGGCCTTCAAATTTTTTCTATGTTTAACGTGCACTACTACAACTGTAATGTGAAAATTTGGAAAATTCTAGGGGTCATTTGACCTTTTAAAGACATTTAATTGATTTTCTAGCCATTTAATGACCGTAATTCAAATTTAAACTACATCTACATGCAATGCCTAACCCTAACGGTTTGAAAAATCATATTTGTGTACTTGTGTGCGAGTTAATTCCATGTGCAGTAAATTAGAAGGAATTTTCAAATATATTTGTCTCACGACATGGACACATGCATATGTATGCATGGAGTGACATGGCATTTTAATTCCAAAAAATTCAAAAAAATATCAGAAACACATGAAACCTTGCTTGATGTAATGTCGTGCCACCAAGATGATGTGGTAAAAAAATTGGCATGGGTGACGAAAGTTTGGAAACACACCCCTCACAAACCGGAGCAACTCACTAGAAGGCTCGTGGTTCCGAGAGGGACAATGCATGTTCGATGACGAACGGGACATAGCTTCCTCTTACAGCCTTCAAATTTTTTCTACGTGTAACGTGCACTAATACATCTGCCATGTGCAAATTTGCAAAATTTCAGGGGTCATTTGACCTTTTGAAGACATTGAAGTGATTTTCTAGCCATTTAATGACCGTAATTCAAATTTGAACTACATCTACATGCAACGGCTAACCATAACGGTTTGAAAAATCATATGTGTGTACTTGTGTGCGAGTTAATTCCATGTGTAGTAAATTAGAATGAATTTTCAAACATATTTGTCTCACGACATGGACACGTGCATATGTATGCATGGAGTGCCATGGCATTTTAATTCCAAAAAATTAAAATATATCAGAAACACATGAAACCTTGGTTGATGTAATGTCATGGCACCAAGATGATGTGGCAATAAAATAGGCATGTTTGACGAAAGTTTGGACACACACCCCTCACAAACCGGAGCAACTCACTGGAAGGCTCGTGGTTCCGAGAGGGAACAATGCATGTTTGATGACGAACGGGAGATAGGTTCCTCTTACGGCCTTCAAATGTTTTCTACGTTTAACATGCACTAGTACAACTGTAATGTGAAAATTTGGAAAATTCTAGGGGTCATTTGACCTTTTAAAGACATTTAATTGATTTTCTAGCCATTTAATGACCGTAATTCAAATTTGAACTACATCTACATGCAACGCCTAAGCATAACGGTTTGAAAAATCATATTTGTGTACTTGTGTGCGAGTTAATTCCATGTGCAGTAAATTAGAAGGAATTTTCAAATATATTTGTCTCACGACATGGACACATGCATATGTATGCATGGAGTGACATGGCATTTAAATTCCAAAAAAATAAAAAAATATCAGAAACACATGAAACGTTGCTTGATGTAATGTCATGCCACCAAGATGATCTGGTAAAAAAGTTGGCTTGGGTGACGAAAGTTTGGAAACACACCCCTCACAAACCGGAGCAACTCACTAGAAGGCTCGTGGTTCCGAGAGGGAACAATGCATGTTTGATGACGAACGGGACATAGCTTCCTCTTACAGCCTTCAAATTTTTTCTACGCGTAACGTGCACTAATACATCTGCCATGTGCAAATTTGCAAAATTTCAGGGGTCATTTGACCTTTTGAAGACATTTAAGTGATTTTCTAGCCATTTAATGACCGTAATTCAAATTCGAACTACATCAACATGCAACGGCTAACCATAACGGTTTGAAAAATCATATGTGTGTACTTGTGTGCGAGTTAATTCCATGTGCAGTAAATTAGAATGAATTTTCAAACATATTTGTCTCACGACATGGACACATGCATATGTATGCATGGAGTGCGATGGCATTTTAATTCCAAAAAATTAAAATATATCAGAAACACATGAAACCTTGGTTGATGTAATGTCATGCCACCAAGATGATGTGGTAAAAAAATAGGCATGTTTGACGAAAGTTTGGACACACACCCCTCACAAACCGGAGCAACTCACTAGAAGGCTCGTGGTTCCGAGAGGGAACAATGCATGTTTGATGACGAACGGGAGATAGCTTCCTCTTACGGCCTTAAAATTTTTTCTACGTTTAACGTGCACTACTACAACTGTAATGTGAAAATTTGGAAAATTCTAGGGGTCATTCGACCTTTTAAAGACATTTAATTGATTTTCTAGCCATTTAATGACCGTAATTCAAATTTGAACTACATCTACATGCAACGCCTAACCATAACGGTTTGAAAAATCATATTTGTGTACTTGTGTGCGAGTTAATTCCATGTGCAGTAAATTAGAAGGAATTTTCAAATATATTTGTCTCACGACATGGACACATGCATATGTATGCATGGAGTGACATGGCATTTTAATTCCAAAAAATTCAAAAAAATATCAGAAACACATGAAACCTTGCTTGATGTAATGTCGTGCCACCAAGATGATGTGGTAAAAAAATTGGCATGGGTGACGAAAGTTTGGAAACACACCCCTCACAAACCGGAGCAACTCACTAGAAGGCTCGTGGTTCCGAGAGGGACAATGCATGTTCGATGACGAACAGGACATAGCTTCCTCTTACAGCCTTCAAATTTTTTCTACGTGTAACGTGCACTAATACATCTGCCATGTGCAAATTTGCAAAATTTCAGGGGTCATTTGACCTTTTGAAGACATTTAAGTGATTTTCTAGCCATTTAATGACCGTAATTCAAATTTGAACTACATCTACATGCAACGGCTAACCATAACGGTTTGAAAAATCATATGTGTGTACTTGTGTGCGAGTTAATTCCATGTGCAGTAAATTAGAATGAATTTTCAAACATATTTGTCTCACGACATGGACACGTGCATATGTATGCATGGAGTGCCATGGCATTTTAATTCCAAAAAATTAAAATATATCAGAAACACATGAAACCTTGGTTGATGTAATGTCATGCCACCAAGATGATGTGGTAAAAAAAAGGCATGTTTGACGAAAGTTTGGACACACACCCCTCACAAACCGGAGCAACTCACTAGAAGGCTCGTGGTTCCGAGAGGGAACAATGCATGTTTGATGACGAACGGGAGATAGCTTCCTCTTACGGCCTTCAAATTTTTTCTACGTTTAACGTGCACTACTACAACTGTAATGTGAAAATTTGGAAAATTCTAGGGGTCATTTGACCTTTTAAAGACATTTAATTGATTTTCTAGCCATTTAATGACCGTAATTCAAATTTGAACTACATCTACATGCAACGCCTAACCATAACGGTTTGAAAAATCATATTTGTGTACTTGGGTGCGAGTTAATTCCATGTGTGGTAAATTAGAAGGAATTTTCAAATATATTTGTCTCACGACATGGACACATGCATATGTATGCATGGAGTGACATGGCAATTTAATTCCAAAAAATTCAAAAAAATATCAGAAACACATGAAACCTTGCTTGATGTAATGTCGTGCCACCAAGATGATGTGGTAAAAAAATTGGCATGGGTGACGAAAGTTTGGAAACACACCCCTCACAAACCGGAGCAACTCACTAGAAGGCTCGTGGTTCCGAGAGGGACAATGCATGTTCGATGACGAACAGGACATAGCTTCCTCTTACAGCCTTCAAATTTTTTCTACGTGTAACGTGCACTAATACATCTGCCATGTGCAAATTTGCAAAATTTCAGGGGTCATTTGACCTTTTGAAGACATTTAAGTGATTTTCTAGCCATTTAATGACCGTAATTCAAATTTGAACTACATCTACATGCAACGCCTAACCATAACGGTTTGAAAAATCATATTTGTGTACTTGTGTGCGAGTTAATTCCATGTGCAGTAAATTAGAAGGAATTTTCAAATATATTTGTCTCACGACATGGACACATGCATATGTATGCATGGAGTGACATGGCATTTAAATTCCAAAAAAATAAAAAAATATCAGAAACACATGAAACGTTGCTTGATGTAATGTCATGCCACCAAGATGATCTGGTAAAAAAGTTGGCTTGGGTGACGAAAGTTTGGAAACACACCCCTCACAAACCGGAGCAACTCACTAGAAGGCTCGTGGTTCCGAGAGGGAACAATGCATGTTTGATGACGAACGGGACATAGCTTCCTCTTACAGCCTTCAAATTTTTTCTACGTGTAACGTGCACTAATACATCTGCCATGTGCAAATTTGCAAAATTTCAGGGGTCATTTGACCTTTTGAAGACATTTAAGTGATTTTCTAGCCATTTAATGACCGTAATTCAAATTTGAACTACATCAACATGCAACGGCTAACCATAACGGTTTGAAAAATCATATGTGTGTACTTGTGTGCGAGTTAATTCCATGTGCAGTAAATTAGAATGAATTTTCAAACATATTTGTCTCACGACATGGACACATGCATATGTATGCATGGAGTGCGATGGCATTTTAATTCCAAAAAATTAAAATATATCAGAAACACATGAAACCTTGGTTGATGTAATGTCATGCCACCAAGATGATGTGGTAAAAAAATAGGCATGTTTGACGAAAGTTTGGACACACACCCCTCACAAACCGGAGCAACTCACTAGAAGGCTCGTGGTTCCGAGAGGGAACAATGCATGTTTGATGACGAACGGGAGATAGCTTCCTCTTACGGCCTTCAAATTTTTTCTACGTTTAACGTGCACTACTACAACTGTAATGTGAAAATTTGGAAAATTCTAGGGGTCATTCGACCTTTTAAAGACATTTAATTGATTTTCTAGCCATTTAATGACCGTAATTCAAATTTGAACTACATCTACATGCAACGCCTAACCATAACGGTTTGAAAAATCATATTTGTGTACTTGTGTGCGAGTTAATTCCATGTGCAGTAAATTAGAAGGAATTTTCAAATATATTTGTCTCACGACATGGACACATGCATATGTATGCATGGAGTGACATGGCATTTTAATTCCAAAAAATTCAAAAAAATATCAGAAACACATGAAACCTTGCTTGATGTAATGTCGTGCCACCAAGATGATGTGGTAAAAAAATTGGCACGGGTGACGAAAGTTTGGAAACACACCCCTCACAAACCGGAGCAACTCACTAGAAGGCTCGTGGTTCCGAGAGGGACAATGCATGTTCGATGACGAACAGGACATAGCTTCCTCTTACAGCCTTCAAATTTTTTCTACGTGTAACGTGCACTAATACATCTGCCATGTGCAAATTTGCAAAATTTCAGGGGTCATTTGACCTTTTGAAGACATTTAAGTGATTTTCTAGCCATTTAATGATCGTAATTCAAATTTGAACTACATCTACATGCAACGGCTAACCATAACGGTTTGAAAAATCATATGTGTGTACTTGTGTGCGAGTTAATTCCATGTGCAGTAAATTAGAATGAATTTTCAAACATATTTGTCTCACGACATGGACACGTGCATATGTATGCATGGAGTGCCATGGCATTTTAATTCCAAAAAATTAAAATATATCAGAAACACATGAAACCTTGGTTGATGTAATGTCATGCCACCAAGATGATGTGGTAAAAAAAAGGCATGTTTGACGAAAGTTTGGACACACACCCCTCACAAACCGGAGCAACTCACTAGAAGGCTCGTGGTTCCGAGAGGGAACAATGCATGTTTGATGACGAACGGGAGATAGCTTCCTCTTACGGCCTTCAAATTTTTTCTACGTTTAACGTGCACTACTACAACTGTAATGTGAAAATTTGGAAAATTCTAGGGGTCATTTGACCTTTTAAAGACATTTAATTGATTTTCTAGCCATTTAATGACCGTAATTCAAATTTGAACTACATCTACATGCAACGCCTAACCATAACGGTTTGAAAAATCATATTTGTGTACTTGGGTGCGAGTTAATTCCATGTGTGGTAAATTAGAAGGAATTTTCAAATATATTTGTCTCACGACATGGACACATGCATATGTATGCATGGAGTGACATGGCAATTTAATTCCAAAAAATTCAAAAAAATATCAGAAACACATGAAACCTTGCTTGATGTAATGTCGTGCCACCAAGATGATGTGGTAAAAAAATTGGCATGGGTGACGAAAGTTTGGAAACACACCCCTCACAAACCGGAGCAACTCACTAGAAGGCTCGTGGTTCCGAGAGGGACAATGCATGTTCGATGACGAACAGGACATAGCTTCCTCTTACAGCCTTCAAATTTTTTCTACGTGTAACGTGCACTAATACATCTGCCATGTGCAAATTTGCAAAATTTCAGGGGTCATTTGACCTTTTGAAGACATTTAAGTGATTTTCTAGCCATTTAATGACCGTAATTGAAATTTAAACTACATCTACATGCAACGGCTAACCATAACGGTTTGAAAAATCATATGTGTGTACTTGTGTGCGAGTTAATTCCATGTGCAGTAAATTAGAATGAATTTTCAAACATATTTGACTCACGACATGGACACATGCATATGTATGCATGGAGTGCCATGTCATCTTAATTCCAAAAAATTAAAATATATCAGAAACACATGAAACCTTGGTTGATGTAATGTCAAGCCACCAAGATGATGTGGTAAGAAAAATAGGCATGTTTGACGAAAGTTTGGACACACACCCCTCACAAACCGGAGCAACTCACTAGAAGGCTCGTGGTTCCAAGAGGGAACAATGCATGTTTGATGACGAACGGTACATAGCTTCGTCTTACGGCCTTCAATTTTTTTCTACGTGTAACGTGCACTAATACATCTGCCATGTGCAAATTTGCAAAATTTCAGGGGTCATTTGACCTTTTGAAGACATTTAATTGATTTTCTAGCCATTTAATGACCGTAATTCAAATTTGAACTACATCTACATGCAGCGCCTAACCATAACGGTTTGAAAAATCATATTTGTGTACTTGTGTGCGAGTTAATTCCATGTGCAGTAAATTAGAAGGAATTTTCAAATATATTTGTCTCACGACATGGACACATGCATATGTATGCATGGAGTGACATGGAAATTAAATTCCAAAAAATTAAAAAAATATCAGAAACACATGAAACCTTGCTTGATGTAATGTCATGCCACCAAGATGATGTGGTAAAAAAATTGGCTTGGGTGACGAAAGTTTGGAAACACACCCCTCACAAACCGGAGCAACTCACTAGAAGGCTCGTGGTTCCGAGAGGGAACAATGCATGTTTGATGACGAACGGGACATAGCTTCCTCTTACAGCCTTCAAATTTTTTCTACGTGTAACGTGCACTAATACATCTGCCATGTGCAAATTTGCAAAATTTCAGGGGTCATTTGACCTTTTGAAGACATTTATGTGATTTTCTAGCCATTTAATGACCGTAATTGAAATTTAAACTACATCTACATGCAACGGCTAACCATAACGGTTTGAAAAATCATATGTGTGTACTTGTGTGCGAGTTAATTCCATGTGCAGTAAATTAGAATGAATTTTCAAACATATTTGACTCACGACATGGACACATGCATATGTATGCATGGAGTGCCATGTCATCTTAATTCCAAAAAATTAAAATATATCAGAAACACATGAAACCTTGGTTGATGTAATGTCAAGCCACCAAGATGATGTGGTAAGAAAAATAGGCATGTTTGACGAAAGTTTGGACACACACCCCTCACAAACCGGAGCAACTCACTAGAAGGCTCGTGGTTCCAAGAGGGAACAATGCATGTTTGATGACGAACGGTACATAGCTTCGTCTTACGGCCTTCAATTTTTTTCTACGTGTAACGTGCACTAATACATCTGCCATGTGCAAATTTGCAAAATTTCAGGGGTCATTTGACCTTTTGAAGACATTTAATTGATTTTCTAGCCATTTAATGACCGTAATTCAAATTTGAACTACATCTACATGCAGCGCCTAACCATAACGGTTTGAAAAATCATATTTGTGTACTTGTGTGCGAGTTAATTCCATGTGCAGTAAATTAGAAGGAATTTTCAAATATATTTGTCTCACGACATGGACACATGCATATGTATGCATGGAGTGACATGGAAATTAAATTCCAAAAAATTAAAAAAATATCAGAAACACATGAAACCTTGCTTGATGTAATGTCATGCCACCAAGATGATGTGGTAAAAAAATTGGCTTGGGTGACGAAAGTTTGGAAACACACCCCTCACAAACCGGAGCAACTCACTAGAAGGCTCGTGGTTCCGAGAGGGAACAATGCATGTTTGATGACGAACGGGACATAGCTTCCTCTTACAGCCTTCAAATTTTTTCTACGTGTAACGTGCACTAATACATCTGCCATGTGCAAATTTGCAAAATTTCAGGGGTCATTTGACCTTTTGAAGAAATTTAAGTGATTTTCTAGCCATTTAATGACCGTAATTCAAATTTGAACTACATCTACATGCAACGGCTAACCATAACGGTTTGAAAAATCATATGTGTGTACTTGTGTGCGAGTTAATTCCATGTGCAGTAAATTAGAATGAATTTTCAAACATATTTGTCTCACGACATGGACACATGCATATGTATGCATGGAGTGCCATGGCATTTTAATTCCAAAAAATTAAAATATATCAGAAACACATGAAACCTTGGTTGATGTAATTTCATGCCACCAAGATGATGTGGTAAAAAAATAGGCATGTTTGACGAAAGTTTGGACACACACCCCTCACAAACCGGAGCAACTCACTAGAGGGCTCGTGGTTCCGAGAGGGAACAATGCAGGTTTGATGACGAACGGGAGATAGGTTCCTCTTACGGCCTTCAAATGTTTTCTACGTTTAACTTGCACTACTACAACTGTAATGTGAAAATTTGGAAAATTCTAGGGTTCATTTGACCTTTTAAAGACATTTAATTGATTTTCTAGCCATTTAATGACCGTAATTCAAATTTGAACTACATCTACATGCAACGCCTAACCATAACGGTTTGAAAAATCATATTTGTATACTTGGGTGCGAGTTAATTCCATGTGCAGTAAATTAGAAGGAATTTTCAAATATATTTGTCTCACGACATGGACACATGCATATGTATGCATGGAGTGACATGGCATTTTAATTCCAAAAAATTCAAAAAAATATCAGAAACACATGAAACCTTGCTTGATGTAATGTCATGCCACCAACATGATGTGGTAAAAAAATTGGCATGGGTGACGAAAGTTTGGAAACACACCCCTCACAAACCGGAGCAACTCACTAGAAGGCTCGTGGTTTCGAGAGGGACAATGCATGTTTGATGACGAACGGTACATAGCTTCCTCTTACAGCCTTCAATTTTTTTCTACGTGTAACGTGCACTAATACATCTGCCATGTGCAAATTTGCAAAATTTCAGGGGTCATTTGACCTTTTGAAGACATTTAAGTGATTTTCTAGCCATTTAATGACCGTAATTCAAATTTGAACTACATCTACATGCAACGGCTAACCATAACGGTTTGAAAAATCATATGTGTGTACTTGTGTGCGAGTTAATTCCATGTGCAGTAAATTAGAATGAATTTTCAAACATATTTGACTCACGACATGGACACATGCATATGTATGCATGGAGTGCCATGGCATCTTAATTCCAAAAAATTAAAATATATCAGAAACACATGAAACCTTGGTTGATGTAATGTCAAGCCACCAAGATGATGTGGTAAGAAAAATAGGCATGTTTGACGAAAGTTTGGACACACACCCCTCACAAACCGGAGCAACTCACTAGAAGGCTCGTGGTTCCAAGAGGGAACAATGCATGTTTGATGACGAACGGTACATAGCTTCCTCTTACGTCCTTCAATTTTTTTCTACGTGTAACGTGCACTAATACATCTGCCATGTGCAAATTTGCAAAATTTCAGGGGTCATTTGACCTTTTGAAGACATTTAATTGATTTTCTAGCCATTTAATGACCGTAATTCAAATTTGAACTACATCTACATGCAGCGCCTAACCATAACGGTTTGAAAAATCATATTTGTGTACTTGTGTGCGAGTTAATTCCATGTGCAGTAAATTAGAAGGAATTTTCAAATATATTTGTCACACGACATGGACACATGCATATGTATGCATGGAGTGACATGGAAATTAAATTCCAAAAAATTAAAAAAATATCAGAAACACATGAAACCTTGCTTGATGTAATGTCATGCCACCAAGATGATGTGGTAAAAAAATTGGCTTGGGTGACGAAAGTTTGGAAACACACCCCCTCACAAACCGGAGCAACTCACTAGAAGGCTCGTGGTTCCGAGAGGGAACAATGCGTGTTTGATGACGAACGGGACATAGCTTCCTCTTACAGCCTTCAAATTTTTTCTACGTGTAACGTGCACTTATACATCTGCCATGTGCAAATTTGCAAAATTTCAGGGGTCATTTGACCTTTTGAAGACATTTAAGTGATTTTCTAGCCATTTAATGACCGTAATTCAAATTTGAACTACATCTACATGCAACGGCTAACCATAACGGTTTGAAAAATCATATGTGTGTACTTGTGTGCGAGTTAATTCCATGTGCAATAAATTATAATGAATTTTCAAACATATTTGTCTCACGACATGGACACATGCATATGTATGCATGGAGTGCCATGGCATTTTAATTCCAAAAAATTAAAATATATCAGAAACACATGAAACCTTGGTTGATGTAATGTCATGCCACCAAGATGATGTGGTAAAAAAAAGGCATGTTTGACGAAAGTTTGGACACACCCCTCACAAACCGGAGCAACTCACTAGAGGGCTCGTGGTTCTGAGAGGGAACAATGCATGTTTGATGACGAACGGGAGATAGGTTCCTCTTACGGCCTTCAAATGTTTTCTACGTTTAACATGCACTACTACAACTGTAATGTGAAAATTTGGAAAATTCTAGGGGTCATTTGACCTTTTAAAGACATTTAATTGATTTTCTAGCCATTTAATGACTGTAATTCAAATTTGAACTACATCTACATGCAACGCCTAAGCATAACGGTTTGAAAAATCATATTTGTGTACTTGTGTGCGAGTTAATTCCATGTGCAGTAAATTAGAAGGAATTTTCAAATATATTTGTCTCACGACATGGACACATGCATATGTATGCATGGAGTGACATGGCATTTAAATTCCAAAAAATTAAAAAAATATCAGAAACACATGAAACGTTGCTTGATGTAATGTCATGCCACCAAGATGATGTGGTAAAAAAGTTGGCTTGGGTGACGAAAGTTTGGAAACACACCCCTCACAAACCGGAGCAACTCACTAGAAGGCTCGTGGTTTCGAGAGGGAACAATGCATGTTTGATGACGAACGGGACATAGCTTCCTCTTACAGCCTTCAAATTTTTTCTACGTGTAACGTGCACTAATACATCTGCCATGTGCAAATTTGCAAAATTTCAGGGGTCATTTGACCTTTTGAAGACATTTAAGTGATTTTCTAGCCATTTAATGTCCGTAATTCAAATTTGAACTACATCTACATGAAACGGCTAACCATAACGGTTTGAAAAATCATATGTGTGTACTTGTGTGCGAGTTAATTCCATGTGCAGTAAATTAGAATGAATTTTCAAACATATTTGTCTCACGACATGGACACATGCATATGTATGCATGGAGTGCCATGGCATTTTAATTCCAAAAAATTAAAATATATCAGAAACACATGAAACCTTGGTTGATGTAATGTCATGCCACCAAGATGATGTGGTAAAAAATAGGCATGTTTGACGAAAGTTTGGACACACACCCCTCACAAACCGGAGCAACTCACTAGAAGGCTCGTGGTTCCGAGAGGGAACAATGCATGTTTGATGACGAACGGGAGATAGCTTCCTCTTACGGCCTTCTAATTTTTTCTACGTTTAACGTGCACTACTACAACTGTAATGTGAAAATTTGGAAAATTCTAGGGGTCATTTGACCTTTTAAAGACATTTAATTGATTTTCTAGCCATTTAATGACCGTAATTCAAATTTGAACTACATCTACATGCAACGCCTAACCATAACGGTTTGAAAAATCATATTTGTGTACTTGTGTGCGAGTTAATTCCATGTGCTGTAAATTAGAATGAATTTTCAAATATATTTGTCTCACGACATGGACACATGCATATGTATGCATGGAGTGACATGGCATTTTAATTCCAAAAAATTCAAAAAAATATCAGAAACACATGAAACCTTGCTTGATGTAATGTCATGCTACCAAGATGATGTGGTAAAAAAATTGGCATGCGTGACGAAAGTTTGGAAACACACCCCTCACAAACCGGAGCAACTCACTAGAAGGCTCGTGGTTTCGAGAGGGACAATGCATGTTTGATGACGAACGGTACATAGCTTCCTCTTACAGCCTTCAATTTTTTTCTACGTGTAACGTGCACTAATACATCTGCCATGTGCAAATTTGCAAAATTTCAGGGGTCATTTGACCTTTTGAAGACATTTAAGTGATTTTCTAGCCATTTAATGACCGTAATTCAAATTTGAACTACATCTACATGCAACGGCTAACCATAACGGTTTGAAAAATCATATGTGTGTACTTGTGTGCGAGTTAATTCCATGTGCAGTAAATTAGAATGAATTTTCAAACATATTTGTCTCATGACATGGACACATGCATATGTATGCATGGAGTGCCATGGCATTTTAATTCCAAAAAATTAAAATATATCAGAAACACATGAAACCTTGGTTGATGTAATGTCATGCCACCAAGATGATGTGGTAAAAAAATAGGCATGTTTGACAAAAGTTTGGACACACACCCCTCACAAACCGGAGCAACTCATTAGAAGGCTCGTGGTTCCGAGAGGGAACAATGCATGTTTGATGACGAACGGGAGATAGCTTCCTCTTACGGCCTTCAAATTTTTTCTACGTTTAACGTGCACTACTACAACTGTAATGTGAAAATTTGGAAAATTCTAGGGGTCATTTGACCTTTTAAAGACATTTAATTGATTTTCTAGCCATTTAATGACCGTAATTCAAATTTGAACTACATCTACATGCAACGCCTAACCATAACGGTTTGAAAAATCATATTTGTGTACTTGGGTGCGAGTTAATTCCATGTGCAGTAAATTAGAAGGAATTTTCAAATATATTTGTCTCACGACATGGACACATGCATATGTATGCATGGAGTGACATGGCATTTTAATTCCAAAAAATTCAAAAAAATATGAGAAACACATGAAACCTTGCTTGATGTAATGTCATGCCACCAAGATGATGTGGTAAAAAAATTGGCATGGGTGACGAATGTTTTTTAACACACCCCTCACAAACCGGAGCAACTCACTAAAAGGCTCGTGGTTTCGAGAGGGACAATGCATGTTTGATGACGAACGGTACATAGCTTCCTCTTACAGCCTTCAATTTTTTTCTACGTGTAACGTGCACTAATACATCTGCCATGTGCAAATTTGCAAAATTTCAGGGGTCATTTGACCTTTTGAAGACATTTAAGTGATTTTCTAGCCATTTAATGACCGTAATTCAAATTTGAACTACATCTACATGCAACGGCTAACCATAACGGTTTGAAAAATCATATGTGTGTACTTGTGTGCGAGTTAATTCCATGTGCAGTAAATTAGAATGAATTTTCAAACATATTTGACTCACGACATGGACACATGCATATGTATGCATGGAGTGCCATGGCATCTTAATTTCAAAAAATTAAAATATATCAGAAACACATGAAACCTTGGTTGATGTAATGTCAAGCCACCAAGATGATGTGGTAAGAAAAATAGGCATGTTTGACGAAAGTTTGGACACACACCCCTCACAAACCGGAGCAACTCACTAGAAGGCTCGTGGTTCCAAGAGGGAACAATGCATGTTTGATGACGAACGGTACATAGCTTCCTCTTACGGCCTTCAATTTTTTTCTACGTGTAACGTGCACTAATACATCTGCCATGTGCAAATTTGCAAAATTTCAGGGGTCATTTGACATTTTGAAGACATTTAATTGATTTTCTAGCCATTTAATGACCGTATTCAAATTTGAACTACATCTACATGCAGCGCCTAACCATAACGGTTTGAAAAATCATATTTGTGTACTTGTGTGCGAGTTAATTCCATGTGCAGTAAATTAGAAGGAATTTTCATATATATTTGTCTCACGACATGGGCACATGCATATGTATGCATGGAGTGACATGGAAATTAAATTCCAAAAAATTAAAAAAATATCAGAAACACATGAAACCTTGGTTGATGTAATGTCATGCCACCAAGATGATGTGGTAAAAAAATTTGCTTGGGTGACGAAAGTTTGGAAACACACCCCTCACAAACCGGAGCAACTCACTAGAAGGCTCGTGGTTCCGAGAGGGAACAATGCATGTTTGATGACGAACGGGACATAGCTTCCTCTTACAGCCTTCAAATTTTTTCTACGTGTAACGTGCACTAATACATCTGCCATGTGCAAATTTGCAAAATTTCAGGGGTCATTTGACCTTTTGAAGACATTTAAGTGATTTTCTAGCCATTTAATGGCCGTAATTCAAATTTGAACTACATCTACATGCAACGGCCAACCATAACGGTTTGAAAAATCATATGTGTGTACTTGTGTGCGAGTTAATTCCATGTGCAGTAAATTAGAATGAATTTTCAAACATATTTGTCTCACGACATGGACACATGCATATGTATGCATGGAGTGCCATGGCATTTTAATTCCAAAAAATTAAAATATATCAGAAACACATGAAACCTTGGTTGATGTAATGTCATGCCACCAAGATGATGTGGTAAAAAAATAGGCATGTTTGACGAAAGTTTGGACACACACCCCTCACAAACCGGAGCAACTCACTAGAGGGCTCGTGGTTCCGAGAGGGAACAATGCATGTTTGATGACGAACGGGAGATAGGTTCCTCTTACGGCCTTCAAATGTTTTCTACATTTAACATGCACTACTACAAATGTAATGTGAAAATTTGGAAAATTCTAGGGGTCATTTGACCTTTTAAAGACATTTAATTGATTTTCTAGACATTTAATGACCGTAATTCAAATTTGAACTACATCTACATGCAACGCCTAAGCATAACGGTTTGAAAAATCATATTTGTGTACTTGTGTGCGAGTTAATTCCGTGTGCAGTAAATTAGAAGGAATTTTCAAATATATTTGTCTCACGACATGGAGGCATGCATATGTATGCATGGAGTGACATGGCATTTACATTCCAAAAAATTAAAAAAATATCAGAAACACATGAAACGTTGCTTCATGTAATGTCATGCCACCAAGATGATGTGGTAAAAAAGTTGGCTTGGGTGACGAAAGTTTGGAAACACACCCCTCACAAACCGGAGCAACTCACTAGAATGCTCGTGGTTTCGAGAGGGACAATGCATGTTTGATGACGAACGGGACATAGCTTCCTCTTACAGCCTTCAATTTTTTTCTACGTGTAACGTGCACTAATACATCTGCCATGTGCAAATTTGCAAAATTTCAGGGGTCATTTGACCTTTTGAAGACATTTAAGTGATTTTCTAGCCATTTAATGACCGTAATTCAAATTTGAACTACATCTACATGCAACGGCTAACCATAACGGTTTGAAAAATCATATGTGTGTACTTGTGTGCGAGTTAATTCCATGTGCAGTAAATTAGAATGAATTTTCAAACATATTTGACTCACGACATGGACACATGCATACGTATGCATGGAGTGCCATGGCATCTTAATTCCAAAAAATTAAAATCTATCAGAAACACATGAAACCTTGGTTGATGTAATGTCAAGCCACCAAGATGATGTGGTAAGAAAAATAGGCATGTTTGAAGAAAGTTTGGACACACACCCCTCACAAACCGGAGCAACTCACTAGAAGGCTCGTGGTTCCAAGAGGGAACAATGCATGTTTGATGACGAACGGTACATAGCTTCCTCTTACGGCCTTCAATTTTTTTCTACGTGTAACGTGCACTAATACATCTGCCATGTGCAAATTTGCAAAATTTCAGGGGTCATTTGACCTTTTGAAGACATTTAATTGATTTTCTAGCCATTTAATGACCGTAATTCAAATTTGAACTACATCTACATGCAGCGCCTAACCATAACGGTTTGAAAAATCATATTTGTGTACTTGTGTGCGAGTTAATTCCATGTGCAGTAAATTAGAAGGAATTTTCAAATATATTTGTCTCACGACATGGTCACATGCATATGTATGCCTGGAGTGACATGGAAATTAAATTCCAAAAAATTAAAAAAATATCAGAAACACATGAAACCTTGCTTGATGCAATGTCATGCCACCAAGATGATGTGGTAAAAAAATTGGCTTGGGTGACGAAAGTTTGGAAACACACCCCTCACAAACCGGAGCAACTCACTAGAAGGCTCGTGGTTCCGAGAGGGAACAATGCGTGTTTGATGACGAACGGGACATAGCTTCCTCTTACAGCCTTCAAATTTTTTCAACGTGTAACGTGCACTAATACATCTGCCATGTGCAAATTTGCAAAATTTCAGGGGTCATTTGACATTTTGAAGACATTTAATTGATTTTCTAGCCATTTAATGACCGTAATTCAAATTTGAACTACATCTACATGCAGCGCTTAACCATAACGGTTTGAAAAATCATATTTGTGTACTTGTGTGCGAGTTAATTCCATGTGCAGTAAATTAGAAGGAATTTTCAAATATATTTGTCTCACGACATGGACACATGCATATGTATGCATGGCGTGACATGGAAATTAAATTCCAAAAAATTAAAAAAATATCAGAAACACATGAAACCTTGCTTGATGTAATGTCATGCCACCAAGATGATGTGGTAAAAAAATTGGCTTGGGTGACGAAAGTTTGGAAACACACCCCTCACAAACCGGAGCAACTCACTAGAAGGCTCGTGGTTACGAGAGGGAACAATGCATGTTTGATGACGAACGGGACATAGCTTCCTCTTACAGCCTTCAAATTTTTTCTACGTGTAACGTGCACTAATACATCTGCCATGTGCAAATTTGCAAAATTTCAGGGGTCATTTGACCTTTTGAAGACATTTAAGTGATTTTCTAGCCATTTAATGACCGTAATTCAAATTTGAACTACATCTACATGCAACGGCCAACCATAACGGTTTGAAAAATCATATGTGTGTACTTGTGTGCGAGTTAATTCCATGTACTGTAAATTAGAATGAATTTTCAAACATATTTGTCTCACGACATGGACACATGCATATGTATGCATGGAGTGCCATGGCATTTTAATTCCAAAAAATTAAAATATATCAGAAACACATGAAACCTTGGTTGATGTAATGTCATGCCACCAAGATGATGTGGTAAAAAAATAGGCATGTTTGACGAAAGTTTGGACACACACCCCTCACAAACCGGAGCAACTCACTAGAGGGCTCGTGGTTCCGAGAGGGAACAATGCACGTTTGATGACGAACGGGAGATAGGTTCCTCTTACGGCCTTCAAATGTTTTCTACGTTTAACATGCACTACTACTACTGTAATGTGAAAATTTGGAAAATTCTAGGGGTCATTTGACCTTTTAAAGACATTTAAGTGATTTTCTAGCCATTTAATGACCGTAATTCAAATTTGAACTACATCTACATGCAACGGCCAACCATAACGGTTTGAAAAATCATATGTGTGTACTTGTGTGCGAGTTAATTCCATGTGCAGTAAATTAGAAGGAATTTCCAAATATATTTGTCTCACGACATGGACACATGCATATGTATGCATGGAGTGACATGGCATTTTAATTCCAAAAAATTCAAAAAAATATCAGAAACACATGAAGCCTTGCTTGATGTAATGTCATGCCACCAAGATGATGTGGTAAAAAAATTGGCATGGGTGACGAAAGTTTGCAAACACACCCCTCACAAACCGGAGCAACTCACTAAAAGGCTCGTGGTTCCGAGAGGGAACAATGCATGTTTGATGACGAACGGGACATAGCTTCCTCTTACCGCCTTCAAATTTTTTCTACGTGTAACATGTACTAATACATCTGCCATGTGCAAATTTGCAAAATTTCAGGGGTCATTTGACCTTTTGAAGACATTCAAGTGATTTTCTAGCCATTTAATGACCGTAATTCAAATTTGAACTACATCTACATGCAACGGCTAACCACAACGGTTTGAAAAATCATATGTGTGTACTTGTGTGCGAGTTAATTCCATGTGCAGTAAATTAGAATGAATTTTCAAACATATTTGTCTCACGACATGGACACGTGCAGATGTATGCATGGAGTGCCATGGCATTTTAATTCCAAAAAATTAAAATATATCAGAAACACATGAAACCTTGGTTGATGTAATGTCATGGCACCAAGATGATGTGGTAAAAAAAATAGGCATGTTTGACGAAAGTTTGGACACACACCCCTCACAAACCGGAACAACTCACTAGAAGGCCCGTGGTTCCGAGAGGGAACAATGCATGTTTGATGACGAACGGGAGATAGCTTCCTCTTACGGCCTTCAAATTTTTTCTACGTTTAACATGCACTACTACAACTGTAATGTGAAGATTTGGAAAATTCTATGGGTCATTTGACCTTTTAAAGACATTTAATTGATTTTCTAGCCATTTAATGACCGTAATTCAAATTTGAACTACATCTACATGCAACGCCTAAGCATAACGGTTTGAAAAATCATATTTTTGTACTTGTGTGCGAGTTAATTCCATGTGCAGTAAATTAGAAGGAATTTTCAAATATATTTGTCTCACGACATGGACACATGCATATGTATGCATGGAGTGACATGGCATTTAAATTCCAAAAAATTAAAAAAATATCAGAAACACATGAAACGTTGCTTGATATCATGTAATTCCACCAAGATGATGTGGTAAAAAAATTGGCTTGGGTGACGAAAGTTTGGAAACACACCCCTCACAAACCGGAGCAACTCACTAGAAGGCTCGTGGTTCCGAGAGGGAACAATGCATGTTTGATGACGAACGGGACATAGCTTCCTCTTACAGCCTTCAAATTTTTTGTACGTGTAACGTGCACTATTACATCTGCCATGTGCAAATTTGCAAAATTTCAGGGGTCATTTGACCTTTTGAAGACATTTAAGTGATTTTCTAGCCATTTAATGACCGTAATTCAAATTTGAACTACATCTACATGCAACGGCTAACCATAACGGTTTCAAAAATCATATGTGTGTAGTTGTGTGCGAGTTAATTCCATGTGCAGTAAATTAGAATGAATTTTCAAACATATTTGTCTCACGACATGGACACATGCATATGTATGCATGGAGTGCCATGGCATTTTAATTCCAAAAAATTAAAATATATCAGAAACACATGAAACCTTAGTTGATGTAATGTCATGCCACCAAGATGATGTGGTAAAAAAATAGGCATGTTTGACGAAAGTTTGGACACACACCCCTCACAAACCGGAGCAACTCACTATAAGGCTCGTGGTTCCGAGAGGGAACAATGCATGTTTGATGACGAACGGGACATAGCTTCCTCTTACAGCCTTCAAATTTTTTCTACGTGTAACATGCACTAATACATCTGCCATGTGCAAATTTGCAAAATTTCAGGGCTCATTTGACCTTTTGAAGACATTTAATTGATTTTCTAGCCATTTAATGACCGTAATTCAAATTTGAACTACATGTACATGCAACGGCTAACCATAACAGTTTGAAAAATCATATGTCTGTACTTGTGTGCGAGTTAATTCCATGTGCAGTAAATTAGAATGAATTTTCAAACATATTTGTCTCACGACATGGACACATGCATATGTATGCATGGAGTGCCATGGCATTTTAATTCCAAAAAATTAAAATATATCAGAAACACATGAAACCTTGGTTGATGTAATGTCATGCCACCAAGATGATGTGGTAAAAAAATAGGCATGTTTGACGAAAGTTTGGACACACACCCCTCACAAACCGGAACAACTCACTAGAAGGCCCGTGGTTCCGAGAGGGAACAATGCATGTTTGATGACGAACGGGAGATAGCTTCCTCTTACGGCCTTCAAATTTTTTCTACGTTTAACATGCACTACTACAACTGTAATGTGAAGATTTGGAAAATTCTATGGGTCATTTGACCTTTTAAAGACATTTAATTGATTTTCTAGCCATTTAATGACCGTAATTCAAATTTGAACTACATCTACATGCAACGCCTAAGCATAACGGTTTGAAAAATCATATTTGTATACTTGTGTGCGAGTTAATTCCATTTGCAGTAAATTAGAAAGAATTTTCAAATATATTTGTCTCACGACATGGACACATGCATATGTATGCATGGAGTGACATGGCATTTAAATTCCAAAAAATTAAAAAAATATCAGAAACACATGAAACGTTGCTTGATATCATGTCATTCCACCAAGATGATGTGGTAAAAAAATTGGCTTGGGTGACGAAAGTTTGGAAACACACCCCTCACAAACCGGAGCAACTCACTAGAAGGCTCGTGGTTCCGAGAGGGAACAATGCATGTTTGATGACGAACGGGACATAGCTTCCTCTTACAGCCTTCAAATTTTTTGTACGTGTAACGTGCACTATTACATCTGCCATGTGCAAATTTGCAAAATTTCAGGGGTCATTTGACCTTTTGAAGACATTTAAGTGATTTTCTAGCCATTTAATGACCGTAATTCAAATTTGAACTACATCTACATGCAACGGCTAACCATAACGGTTTCAAAAATCATATGTGTGTAGTTGTGTGCGAGTTAATTCCATGTGCAGTAAATTAGAATGAATTTTCAAACATATTTGTCTCACGACATGGACACATGCATATGTATGCATGGAGTGCCATGGCATTTTAATTCCAAAAAATTAAAATATATCAGAAACACATGAAACCTTAGTTGATGTAATGTCATGCCACCAAGATGATGTGGTAAAAAAATAGGCATGTTTGACGAAAGTTTGGACACACACCCCTCACAAACCGGAGCAACTCACTAGAAGGCTCGTGGTTCCGAGAGGGAACAATGCATGTTTGATGACGAACGGGACATAGCTTCCTCTTACCCTTCAAATTTTTTCTACGTGTAACGTGCACTAATACATCTGCCATGTGCAAATTTGCAAAATTTCAGGGCTCATTTGACCTTTTGAAGATATTTAAGTGATTTTCTAGCCATTTAATGACCGTAATTCAAATTTGAACTACATCTACATGCAACGGCTAACCATAACAGTTTGAAAAATCATATGTGTGTACTTGTGTGCGAGTTAATTCCATGTGCAGTAAATTAGAATGAATTTTCAAACATATTTGTCTCACGACATGGACACATGCATATGTATGCATGGAGTGCCATGGCATTTTAATTCCAAAAAATTAAAATATATCAGAAACACATGAAACCTTGGTTGATGTAATGTCATGCCACCAAGATGATGTGGTAAAAAAATAGGCATGTTTGACGAAAGTTTGGACACGCACCCCTCACAAACCGGAGCAACTCACTAGAAGGCTCGTGGTTCCGAGAGGGAACAATGCATGTTTGATGACGAACGGGAGATAGCTTCCTCTTACGGCCTTCAAATTTTTTCTACGTTTAACGTGCACTACTACAACTGTAATGTGAAAATTTGGAAAATTCTAGGGGTCATTTGACCTTTTAAAGACATTTAATTGATTTTCTAGCCATTTAATGACCGTAATTCAAATTTGAACTACATCTACATGCAACGCCTAACCATAACGGTTTGAAAAATCATATTTGTGTACTTGTGTGCGAGTTAATTCCATGTGCAGTAAATTAGAAGGAATTTTCAAATATATTTGTCTCACGACATGGACACATGCATATGTATGCATGGAGTGACATGTCATTTTAATTCCAAAAAATTAAAAAAATATCAGAAACACATGAAACCATGCTTGATGTAATGTCATGCTACCAACATGATGTGGTAAAAAAATTGGCATGGGTGACGAAAGTTTGGAAACACACCCCTCACAAACCGGAGCAACTCACTAGAAGGCTCGTGGTTCCGAGAGGGACAATGCATGTTTGATGACGAACGGGACATAGCTTCCTCTGACAGCCTTCAAATTTTTTCTACGTGTAACGTGCACTAATACATCTGCCATGTGCAAATTTGCAAAATTTCAGGGGTCATTTGACCTTTTGAAGACATTTAAGTGATTCTCTAGCCAATTAATGACCGTAATTCAAATTTGAACTACATCTACATGCAACGGCTAACCATAACGGTTTGAAAAATCTTATGTGTGTACTTGTGTGCGAGTTAATTCCATGTGCAGTAAATTAGAATGAATTTTCAAACATATTTGTCTCACGACATGGACACGTGCATATGTATGCATGGAGTGCCATGGCATTTTAATTCCAAAAAATTGAAATATATCAGAAACACATGAAACCTTGGTTGATGTAATGTCATGCCACCAAGATGATGTGGTAAGAAAAATAGGCATGTTTGACGAAAGTTTGGACACACACCCCTCACAAACCGGAGCAACTCACTAGAAGGCTCGTGGTTCCGAGAGGGAACAATGCAGGTTTGATGATGAAAGGTACATAGCTTCCTCTTACGGCCTTCAATTGTTTTCTACGTGTAACGTGCACTAATACATCTGCCATGTGCAAATTTGCAAAATTTCAGGGGTCATTTGACATTTTGAAGACATTTAATTGATTTTCTAGCCATTTAATGACCGTAATTCAAATTTGAACTACATCTACATGCAGCGCCTAACCATAACGGTTTGAAAAATCATATTTGTGTACTTGTGTGCGAGTTAATTCCATGTGCAGTAAATTAGAATGAATTTTCAAACATATTTGTCTCACGACATGGACACATGCATATGTATGCATGGAGTGCCATGGCATTTTAATTCCAAAAAATTAAAATATATCAGAAACACATGAAACCTTGGTTGATGTAATGTCATCACACCAAGATGATGTGGGAAAAAAATAGGCATGTTTGACGAAAGTTTGGACACACACCCCTCACAAACCGGAGCAACTCACTAGAAGGCTCGTGGTTCCGAGAGGGAACAATGCATGTTTGATGACGAACGGGACATAGCTTCCTCTTACAACCTTCAAATTTTTTCTACGTGTAACGTGCACTAATACATCTGCCATGTGCAAATTTGCAAAATATCAGGGGTCATTTGACCTTTTGAAGACTTTTAAGTGATTTTCTAGCCATTTAATGACCGTAATTCAAATTTGAACTACATCTACATGCAACGGCTAACCATAACGGTTTGAAAAATCATATGTGTGTACTTGTGTGCGAGTTAATTCCATGTGCAGTAAATTAGAATGAATTTTCAAACATATTTGTCTCACGACATGGACACATGCATATGTATGCATGGAGTGCCATGGCATTTTAATTCCAAAAAATTAAAATATATCAGAAACACATGAAACCTTGGTTGATGTAATGTCATGCCACCAAGATGATGTGGTAAAAAAATAGGCATGTTTGACGAAAGTTTGGACACACACCCCTCACAAACCGGAGCAACTCACTAGAAGGCTCGTGGTTCCGAGAGGGAACAATGCATGTTTGATGACGAACGGGAGATAGCTTCCTCTTACGGCCTTCAAATTTTTTCTACGTTTAACGTGCACTACTACAACTGTAATGTGAGAATTTGGAAAATTCTAGGGGTCATTTGACCTTTTAAAGACATTTACTTGATTTTCTAGCCATTTAATGACCGTAATTCAAATTTGAACTACATCTACATGCAACGCCTAACCATAACGGTTTGAAAAATCATATTTGTGTACTTGTGTGCGAGTTAATTCCATGTGCAGTAAATTAGAAGGAAGTTTCAAATATATTTGTCTCACGACATGGACACATGCATATGTATGCATGGAGTGACATGGCATTTTAATTCCAAAAAATTCAAAAAAAATATCAGAAACACATGAAACCTTGCTCGATGTAATGTCATGCCACCAAGATGATGTGGTAAAAAAATTGGCATGGGTGACGAAAGTTTGGAAACACAACCCTCACAAACCGGAGCAACTCACTAGAAGGCTCGTGGTTCCGAGAGCGACAATGCATGTTTGATGACGAACGGGACATAGCTTCCTCTTACAGCCTTCAAATTTTTTCTACGTGTAACGTGCACTAATACATCTGCCATGTGCAAATTTGCAAAATTTCAGGAATCATTTGACCTTTTGAAGACATTTAAGTGATTTTCTAGCCATTTAATGACCGTAATTCAAATTTGAACTACATCTACTTGCAACGGCTAACCATAACGGTTTGAAAAATCATATGTGTGTACTTGTGTGCGAGTTAATTCCATGTGCAGTAAATTAGAATGAATTTTCAAACATATTTGTCTCACGACATGGACACCTGCATATGTATGCACGGAGTGCCATGGCATTTTAATTCCAAAAAATTAAAATATATCAGAAACACATGAAACCTTGGTTGATGTAATGTCATGCCACCAAGATGATGTGGTAAAAAAATAGGCATGTTTGACGAAAGTTTGGACACACACCCCTCACAAACCGGAGCAACTCACTAGAAGGCTCATGGTTCCGAGAGGGAACAATGCATGTTTGATGACGAACGGGACATAGCTTCCTCTTACAACCTTCAAATTTTTTCTACGTGTAACGTGCACTAATACATCTGCCATGTGCAAATTTGCAAAATATCAGGGGTCATTTGACCTTTTGAAGACTTTTAAGTGATTTTCTAGCCATTTAATGACCGTAATTCAAATTTGAACTACATCTACATGCAACGGCTAACCATAACGGTTTGAAAAATCATATGTGTGTACTTGTGTGCGAGTTAATTCCATGTGCAGTAAATTAGAATGAATTTTCAAACATATTTGTCTCACGACATGGACACATGCATATGTATGCATGGAGTGCCATGGCATTTTAATTCCAAAAAATTAAAATATATCAGAAACACATGAAACCTTGGTTGATGTAATGTCATGCCACCAAGATGATGTGGTAAAAAAATAGGCATGTTTGACGAAAGTTTGGACACACACCCCTCACAAACCGGAGCAACTCACTAGAAGGCTCGTGGTTCCGAGAGGGAACAATGCATGTTTGATGACGAACGAGACATAGCTTCCTCTTATAGCCTTCAAATTGTTTCTACGTGTAACGTGCACTAATACATCTGCCATGTGCAAATTTGCAAAATTTCAGGGGTCATTTGACCTTTTGAAGTCATTTAAGTGATTTTCTAGCCATTTAATGACCGTAATTCAAATTTGAAATACATCTACATGCAGCGCCTAACCATAACGGTTTGAAAAATCATATTTGTGTACTTGTGTGCGAGTTAATTCCATGTGCAGTAAATTAGAATGAATTTTCAAACATATTTGTCTCACGACATGGACACATGCATATGTATGCATGGAGTGCCATGGCATTTTAATTCCAAAAAATTAAAATATATCAGAAACACATGTAACCTTGGTTGATGTAATGTCATGCCACCAAGATGATGTGGTAAAAAAATAGGCATGTTTGACGAAAGTTTGGACACACACCCCTCACAAACCGGAGCAACTCACTAGAAGGCTCGTGGTTCCGAGAGGGAACAATGCATGTTTGATGACGAACGGGACATAGCTTCCTCTTACAACCTTCAAATTTTTTCTACGTGTAACATGCACTAATACATCTGCCATGTGCAAATTTGCAAAATATCAGGGGTCATTTGACCTTTTGAAGACTTTTAAGTGATTTTCTAGCCATTTAATGACCGTAATTCAAATTTGAACTACATCTACATGCAACGGCTAACCATAACGGTTTGAAAAATCATATGTGTGTACTTGTGTGCGAGTTAATTCCATGTGCAGTAAATTAGAATGAATTTTCAAACATATTTGTCTCACGACATGGACACATGCATATGTATGCATGGAGTGCCATGGCATTTTAATTCCAAAAAATTAAAATATATCAGAAACACATGAAACCTTGGTTGATGTAATGTCATGCCACCAAGATGATGTGGTAAAAAATAGCATGTTTGACGAAAGTTTGGACACACACCCCTCACAAACCGGAGCAACTCACTAGAAGGCTCGTGGTTCCGAGAGGGAACAATGCATGTTTGATGACGAACGGGAGATAGCTTCCTCTTACGGCCTTCAAATTTTTTCTACGTTTAACGTGCACTACTACAACTGTAATGTGAAAATTTGGAAAATTCTAGGGGTCATTTGACCTTTTAAAGACATTTACTTGATTTTCTAGCCATTTAATGACCGTAATTCAAATTTGAACTACATCTACATGCAACGCCTAACCATAACGGTTTGAAAAATCATATTTGTGTACTTGTGTGCGAGTTAATTCCATGTGCAGTAAATTAGAAGGAATTTTCAAATATATTTGTCTCACGACATGGACACATGCATATGTATGCATGGAGTGACATGGCATTTTAATTCCAAAAAATTCAAAAAAATATCAGAAACACATGAAACCTTGCTCGTTGTAATGTCATGCCACCAAGATGATGTGGTAAAAAAATTGGCATGGTTGACGAAAGTTTGGAAACACAACCCTCACAAACCGGAGCAACTCACTAGAAGGCTCGTGGTTCCGAGAGCGACAATGCATGTTTGATGACGAACGGGACATAGCTTCCTCTTACAGCCTTCAAATTTTTTCTACGTGTAACGTGCACTAATACATCTGCCATGTGCAAATTTGCAAAATTTCAGGAATCATTTGACCTTTTGAAGACATTTAAGTGATTTTCTAGCCATTTAATGACCGTAATTCAAATTTGAACTACATCTACATGCAACGGCTAACCATAACGGTTTTAAAAATCATATGTGTGTACTTGTGTGCGAGTTAATTCCATGTGCAGTAAATTAGAATGAATTTTCAAACATATTTGTCTCACGACATGGACACGTGCATATGTATGCATGGAGTGCCATGGCATTTTAATTCCAAAAAATTAAAATATATCAGAAACACATGAAACCTTGGTTGATGTAATGTCATGCCACCAAGATGATGTGGTAAAAAAATAGGCATGTTTGACGAAAGTTTGGACACACACCCCTCACAAACCGGAGCAACTCACTAGAAGGCTCGTGGTTCCTAGAGGGAACAATGCATGTTTGATGACGAACGGGAGATAGCTTCCTCTTACGGCCTTCAAATTTTTTCTACGTTTAACGTGCACTACTACAACTGTAATGTGAAAATTTGGAAAATTCTAGGGGTCATTTGACCTTTTAAAGACATTTAATTGATTTTCTAGCCATTTAATGACCGTAATTCAAATTTGAACTACATCTACATGCAACGCCTAAGCATAACGGTTTGAAAAATCATATTTGTGTACTTGTGTGCGAGTTAATTCCATGTGCAGTAAATTAGAAGGAATTTTCAAATATATTTGTCTCACGACATGGACACATGCATATGTATGCATGGAGTGACATGGCATTTAAATTCCAAAAAATTAAAAAAAATATCAGAAACACATGAAACGTTGCTTGATGTAATGTCATGCCACCAAGATGATGTGGTAAAATAGTTGGCTTGGGTGACGAAAGTTTGGAAACACACCCCTCACAAACCGGAGCAACTCACTAGAAGGCTCGTTGTTCCGAGAGGGAATAATGCATGTTTGATGACGAACGGGACATAGCTTCCTCTTACAGCCTTCAAATTTTTTCTACGTGTAACATGCACTAATACATCTGCCATGTGCAAATTTGCAAAATTTCAGGGGTCATTTGACCTTTTGAAGACATTTAAGTGATTTTCTAGCCATTTAATGACCGTAATTCAAATTTGAACTACATCTACATGCAATGGCTAACCATAATGGTTTGAAAAATCATATGTGTGTACTTGTGTGCGAGTTAATTCCATGTGCAGTAAATTAGAATGAATTTTCAAACATATTTGTCTCACGACATGGACACATGCATATGTATGCATGGAGTGCCATGGCATTTTAATTCCAAAAAATTAAAATATATCAGAAACACATGAAACCTTGGTTGATGTAATGTCATGCCACCAAGATGATGTGGTAAAAAAATAGGCATGTTTGACGAAAGTTTGGACACACACCCCTCACAAACCGGAGCAACTCACTAGAAGGCTCGTGGTTCCGAGAGGGAACAATGCATGTGGGATGACGAACGGGAGATAGCTCCTCTTACGGCCTTCAAATTTTTTCTACGTTTAACGTGCACTACTACAACTGTAATGTGAAAATTTGGAAAATTCTAGGGGTCATTTGACCTTTTAAAGACATTTAATTGATTTTCTAGCCATTTAATGACCGTAATTCAAATTTGAACTACATCTACATGCAACGCCTAACCATAACGGTTTGAAAAATCATATTTGTGTACTTGTGTGCGAGTTAATTCCATGTGCAGTAAATTAGAAGGAATTTTCAAATATATTTGTCTCACGACATGGACACATGCATATGTATGCATGGCGTGACATGGCATTTTAATTCCAAAAAATTCAAAAAAATATCAGAAACACATGAAACCTTGCTTGATGTAATGTCATGCCACCAAGATGATGTGGTAAAAAAATTGGCATGGGTGACGAAAGTTTGGAAACACACCCCTCACAAACCGGAGCAACTCACAAGAAGGCTCGTGGTTCCGGGAGGGAACAATGCATGTTTGATGACGAACGGGACATAGCTTCCTCTTACAGCCTTCAAATTTTTTCTACGTGTAACGTGCACTAATACATCTGCCATGTGCAAATTTGCAAAATTTCAGGGGTCATTTGACCTTTTGAAGACATTTAAGTGATTTTCTAGCCATTTAATGACCATAATTCAAATTTGAACTACATCTACATGCAACGGCTATCCATAACGGTTTGAAAAATCATATGTGTGTACTTGTGTGCGAGTTAATTCCATGTGCAGTAAATTAGAATGAATTTTCAAACATATTTGTCTCACGACATGGACACATGCATATGTATGCATGGAGTGCCATGGCATTTTAATTCCAAAAAATTAAAATATATCAGAAACACATGTAACCTTGGTTGATGTAATGTCATGCCACCAAGATGATGTGGTAAAAAAATAGGCATGTTTGACGAAAGTTTGGACACACACCCCTCACAAACCGGAGCAACTCACTAGAAGGCTCGTGGTTCCGAGAGGGAACAATGCATGTTTGATGACGAACGGGAGATAGCTTCCTCTTACAGCCTTCAAATTTTTTCTACGTTTAACGTGCACTACTACAACTGTAATGTGAAAATTTGAAAATTCTAGGGGTCATTTGACCTTTTAAAGACATTTAATTTATTTTCTAGCCATTTAATGACCGTAATTCAAATTTGAACTACATCTACATGCAACGTCTAAGCATAACGGTTTGAAAAATCATATTTGTGTACTTGTGTGCGAGTTAATTCCATGTGCAGTAAATTAGAAGGAATTTTCAAATATATTCGTCTCACGACATGGACACATGCATATGTATGCATGGAGTGACATGGCATTTAAATTCCAAAAAATTAAAAAAATATCAGAAACACATGAAACGTTGCTTGATGTAATGTCATGCCACCAAGATGATGTGGTAAAAAAGTTGGCTTGGGTGACGAAAATTTGGAAACACACCCCTCACAAACCGGAGCAACTCGATAGAAGGATCGTGGTTCCGAGAGGGAACAATGCATGTTTGATGACGAACGGGACATAGCTTCCTCTTACAACCTTCAAATTTTTTCTACGTCTAACGTGCACTAATACATCTGCCATGTGCAAATTTGCAAAATTTCAGGGCTCATTTGACCTTTTGAAGACATTTAAGTGATATTCTAGCCATTTAATGACCGTAATTCAAATTTGAACTACATCTACATGCAGCGCCTAACCATAACGGTTTGAAAAATCATATTTGTGTACTTGTGTGCGAGTTAATTCCATGTGCAGTAAATTAGAATGAATTTTCAAACATATTTGTCTCACGACATGGACACATGCATATGTATGCATGGAGTGCCATGGCATTTTAATTCCAAAAAATTAAAATATATCAGAAACACATGAAACCTTGGTTGATGTAATGTCATGCCACCAAGATGATGTGGTAAAAAAATAGGCATGTTTGACGAAAGTTTGGACACACACCCCTCACAAACCGGAGCAACTCACTAGAAGGCTCGTGGTTCCGAGAGGGAACAATGCATGTTTGATGACGAACGGGAGATAGCTTCCTCTTACGGCCTTCAAATTTTTTCTACGTTTAACGTGCAGTACTACAACTGTAATGTGAAAATTTGGAAAATTCTAGGGGTCATTTGACCTTTTAAAGACATTTAATTGATTTTCTAGCCATTTAATGACCGTAATTCAAATTTGAACTACATCTACATGCAACGCCTAACCATAACGGTTTGAAAAATCATATTTGTGTACTTGTGTGCGAGTTAATTCCATGTGCAGTAAATTAGAAGGAATTTTCAAATATATTTGTCTCACGACATGGACACATGCATATGTATGCATGGCGTGACATGGCATTTTAATTCCAAAAAATTCAAAAAAATATCAGAAACACATGAAACCTTGCTTGATGTAATGTCATGCCACCAAGATGATGTGGTAAAAAAATTGGCATGGGTGACGAAAGTTTGGAAACACACCCCTCACAAACCGGAGCAACTCACAAGAAGGCTCGTGGTTCCGAGAGGGAACAATGCATGTTTGATGACGAACGGGACATAGCTTCCTCTTACAGCCTTCAAATTTTTTCTACGTGTAACGTGCACTAATACATCTGCCATGTGCAAATTTGCAAAATTTCAGGGGTCATTTGACCTTTTGAAGACATTTAAGTGATTTTCTAGCCATTTAATGACCGTAATTCAAATTTGAACTACATCTACATGCAACGGCTAACCATAACGGTTTGAAAAATCATATGTGTGTACTTGTGTGCGAGTTAATTCCATGTGCAGTAAATTAGAATGAATTTTCAAACATATTTGTCTCACGACATGGACACATGCATATGTATGCATGGAGTGCCATGGCATTTTAATTCCAAAAAATTAAAATATATCAGAAACACATGAAACCTTGGTTGATGTAATGTCATGCCACCAAGATGATGTGGTAAAAAAATAGGCATGTTTGACGAAAGTTTGGACACACACCCCTCACAAACCGGAGAAACTCACTAGAAGGCTCGTGGTTCCGAAAGGGAACAATGCATGTTTGATGACGAACGGTAGATAGCTTCCTCTTACAGCCTTCAAATTTTTTCTACGTTTAACGTGCACTACTACAACTGTAATGTGAAAATTTGGAAAATTCTAGGGGTCATTTGACCTTTTAAAGACATTTAATTTATTTTCTAGCCATTTAATGACCGTAATTCACATTTGAACTACATCTACATGCAACGCCTAAGCATAACGGTTTGAAAAATCATATTTGTGTACTTGTGTGCGAGTTAATTCCATGTGCAGTAAATTAGAAGGAATTTTCAAATATATTCGTCTCACGACATGGACACATGCATATGTATGCATGGAGTGACATGGCATTTAAATTCCAAAAAATTAAAAAAATATCAGAAACACATGAAACGTTGCTTGATGTAATGTCATGCCACCAAGATGATGTGGTAAAAAAGTTGGCTTGGGTGACGAAAGTTTGGAAACACACCCCTCACAAACCGGAGCAACTCGATAGAAGGATCGTGGTTCCGAGAGGGAACAATGCATGTTTGATGACGAACGGGACATAGCTTCCTCTTACAACCTTCAAATTTTTTCTACGTGTAACGTGCACTAATACATCTGCCATGTGCAAATTTGCAAAATTTCAGGGCTCATTTGACCTTTTGAAGACATTTAAGTGATTTTCTAGCCATTTAATGACCGTAATTCAAATTTGAACTACATCTACATGCAGCGCCTAACCATAACGGTTTGAAAAATCATATTTGTGTACTTGTGTGCGAGTTAATTCCATGTGCAGTAAATTAGAATGAATTTTCAAACATATTTGTCTCACGACATGGACACATGCATATGTATGCATGGAGTGCCATGGCATTTTAATTCCAAAAAATTAAAATATATCAGAAACACATGAAACCTTGGTTGATGTAATGTCATGCCACCAAGATGATGTGGTAAAAAAATAGGCATGTTTGACGAAAGTTTGGACACACACCCCTCACAAACCGGAGCAACTCACTAGAAGGCTCGTGGTTCCGAGAGGGAACAATGCATGTTTGATGACGAACGGGAGATAGCTTCCTCTTACGGCCTTCAAATTTTTTCTACGTTTAACGTGCACTACTACAACTGTAATGTGAAAATTTGGAAAATTCTAGGGGTCATTTGACCTTTTAAAGACATTTAATTGATTTTCTAGCCATTTAATCACCGTAATTCAAATTTGGACTACATCTACATGCAACGCCTAACCATAACGGTTTGAAAAATCATATTTGTGTACTTGTGTGCGAGTTAATTCCATGTGCAGTAAATTAGAAGGAATTTTCAAATATATTTGTCTCACGACGTGGACACATGCATATGTATGCATGGCGTGACATGGCATTTTAATTCCAAAAAATTCAAAAAAATATCAGAAACACATGAAACCTTGCTTGATGTAATGTCATGCCACCAAGATGGTGTGGTAAAAAAATTGGCATGGGTGACGAAAGTTTGGAAACACACCCGTCACAAACCGGAGCAACTCACAAGAAGGCTCGTGGTTCCGAGAGGGAACAATGCATGTTTGATGACGAACGGGACATAGCTTCCTCTTACAGCCTTCAAATTTTTTCTACGTGTAACGTGCACTAATACATCTGCCATGTGCAAATTTGCAAAATTTCAGGGGTCATTTGACCTTTTGAAGACATTTAAGTGATTTTCTAGCCATTTAATGACCGTAATTCAAATTTGAACTACATCTACATGCAACGGCTAACCATAACGGTTTGAAAAATCATATGTGTGTACTTGTGTGCGAGTTAATTCCATGTGTAGTAAATTAGAATGAATTTTCAAACATATTTGTCTCACGACATGGACACATGCATATGTATGCATGGAGTGCCATGGCATTTTAATTCCAAAAAATTAAAATATATCAGAAACACATGAAACCTTGGTTGATGTAATGTCATGCCACCAAGATGATGTGGTAAAAAAATAGGCATGTTTGACGAAAGTTTGGACACACACCCCTCACAAACCGGAGCAACTCACTAGAAGGCTCGTGGTTCCGAGAGGGAACAATGCATGTTTGATGACGAACGAGAGATAGCTTCCTCTTACGGCCTTCAAATTTTTTCTACGTTTAACGTGCACTACTACAACTGTAATGTGAAAATTTGGAAAATTCTAGGGGTCATTTGACCTTTTAAAGACATTTAATTGATTTTCTAGCCATTTAATGACCGTAATTCAAATTTGAACTACATCTACATGCAACGCCTAAGCATAACGGTTTGAAAAATCATATTTGTGTACTTGTGTGCGAGTTAATTCCATGTGCAGTAAATTAGAAGGAATTTTCAAATATATTTGTCTCACGACATGGACACATGCATATGTATGCATGGAGTGACATGGCATTTAAATTCCAAAAAATTAAAAAAATATCAGAAACACATGAAACGTTGCTTCATGTAATGTCATGCCACCAAGATGATGTGGTAAAAAAGTTGGCTTGGGTGACGAAAGTTTGGAAACACACCCCTCACAAACCGGAGCAACTCACTAGAAGGCTCGTGGTTCCGAGAGGGAACAATGCATGTTTGATGACGAACGGGACATAGCTTCCTCTTACAGCCTTCAAATTTTTTCTACGTGTAACATGCACTAATACATCTGCCATGTGAAAATTTGCAAAATTTCAGGGGTCATTTGACCTTTTGAAGACATTTAAGTGATTTTCTAGCCATTTAATGACCGTAATTCAAATTTGAACTACATCTACATGCAATGGCTAACCATAATGGTTTGAAAAATCATATGTGTGTACTTGTGTGCGAGTTAATTCCATGTGCAGTAAATTAGAATGAATTTTCAAACATATTTGTCTCACGACATGGACACGTGCATATGGATGCATGGAGTGCCATGGCATTTTAATTCCAAAAAATTAAAATATATCAGAAACACATGAAACCTTGGTTGATGTAATGTCATGCCACCAAGATGATGTGGTAAAAAAATAGGCATGTTTGACGAAAGTTTGGACACACACCCCTCACAAACCGGAGCAACTCACTAGAAGGCTCGTGGTTCCGAGAGGGAACAATGCATGTTTGATGACGAACGGGAGATAGCTTCCTCTTACGGCCTTCAAATTTTTTCTACGTTTAACGTGCACTACTACAACTGTAATGTGAAAATTTGGAAAATTCTAGGGGTCATTTGACCTTTTAAAGACATTTAATTGATTTTCTAGCCATTTAATGACGGTAATTCAAATTTGAACTACATCTACATGCAACGCCTAACCATAATGGTTTGAAAAATCATATTTGTGTACTTGTGTGCGAGTTTTCCATGTGCAGTAAATTAGAAGGAATTTTCAAATATATTTGTCTCACGACATGGACACATGCATATGTATGCATGGAGTGACATGGCATATAAATTCCAAAAAATTCAAAAAAATATCAGAAACACATGAAACCTTGCTTGATGTAATGTCATGCCACCAAGATGATGTGGTAAAAAAATTGGCATGGGTGACGAAAGTTTGGAAACACACCCCTCACAAACCGGAGCAACTCACTAGAAGGCTCGTGGTTCCGAGAGGGGCAATGCATATTTGATGACGAACGGGACATAGCTTCCTCTGACAGCCTTCAAATTTTTTCTACGTGTAACGTGCACTAATACATCTGCCATGTGCAAGTTTGCAAAATTTCAGGGGTCATTTGACCTTTTGAAGACATTTAAGTGATTTTCTAGCCATTTAATGACCGTAATTCAAATTTGAACTACATCTACATGCAACGGCTAACCATAACGGTTTGAAAAATCATATGTGTGTACTTGTGTGCGAGTTAATTCCATGTGCAGTAAATTAGAATGAATTTTCAAACATATTTGTCTCACGACATGGACACGTGCATATGTATGCATGGAGTGCCATGGCATTTTAATTCCAAAAAATTAAAATATATCAGAAACACATGAAACCTTGGTTGATGTAATGTCATGCCACCAAGATGATGTGGTAAAAAAATAGGCATGTTTGACGAAAGTTTGGACACACACCCCTCACAAACCGGAGCAACTCACTAGAAGGCTCGTGGTTCTGAGAGGGAACAATGCAAGTTTGATGACGAACGGGAGATAGCTTCCTCTTACGGACTTCAAATGTTTTCTACGTTTAACATGCACTACTACAACTGTAATGTGAAAATTTGGAAAATTCTAGGGGTCATTTGACCTTTTAAAGACATTTAATTGATTTTCTAGCCATTTAATGACCGTAATTCAAATTTGAACTACATCTACATGCAACGCCTAAGCATAACGGTTTGAAAAATCATATTTGTGTACTTGTGTGCGAGTTAATTCCATGTGCAGTAAATTAGAAGGAATTTTCAAATATATTTGTCTCACGACATGGACACATGCATATGTATGCATGGAGTGACATGGCATTTAAATTCCAAAAAATTAAAAAAAATATCAGAAACACATGAAACGTTGCTTGATGTAATGTCATGCCACCAAGATGATGTGGTAAAAAAGTTGGCTTGGGTCACGAAAGTTTGGAAACACACCCCTCACAAACCGGAGCAACTCACTAGAAGGCTCGTTGTTCCGAGAGGGAACAATGCATGTTTGATGACGAACGGGACATAGCTTCCTCTTACAGCCTTCAAATTGTTTCTACGTGTAACATGCACTAATACATCTGCCATGTGCAAATTTGCAAAATTTCAGGGGTCATTTGACCTTTTGAAGACATTTAAGTGATTTTCTAGCCATTTAATGACCGTAATTCAAATTTGAACTACATCTACATGCAACGGCTAACCATAACGGTTTGAAAAATCATATGTGTGTACTTGTGTGCGAGTTAATTCCATGTGCAGTAAATTAGAATGAATTTTCAAACATATTTGTCTCACGACATGGACACGTGCATATGTATGCATGGAGTGCCATGGCATTTTAATTCCAAAAAATTAAAATATATCAGAAACACATGAAACCTTGGTTGATGTAATGTCATGCCACCAAGATGATGTGGTAAAAAAAATAGGCATGTTTGACGAAAGTTTGGACACACACCCCTCACAAACCGGAGCAACTCACTAGAAGGCTCGTGGTTCTGAGAGGGAACAATGCAAGTTTGATGACGAACGGGAGATAGCTTCCTCTTACGGCCTTCAAATGTTTTCTACGTTTAACATGCACTAATACAACTGTAATGTGAAAATTTGGAAAATTCTAGGGGTCATTTGACCTTTTAAAGACATTTAATTGATTTTCTAGCCATTTAATGACCGTAATTCAAATTTGAACTACATCTACATGCAACGCCTAACCATAACGGTTTGAAAAATCATATTTGTGTACTTGTGTGCGAGTTAATTCCATGTGCAGTAAATTAGAAGGAATTTTCAAATATATTTGTCTCACGACATGGACACATGCATATGTATGCATGAGTGACATGGCATTTTAATTCCAAAAACTACAAAAAAATATCAGAAACACATGAAACGTTGCTTGATGTAATGTCATGCCACCAAGATGATGTGGTAAAAAAATTGACATGTTTGATGAAAGTTTGGACACACACCCATCACAAACCGGAGCAACTCACTGGAAGGCTCGTGGTTCCGAGAGGGAACAATGCATGTTTGATAACGAACGAGAGATAGCTTCCTCTTACGGCCTTCAAATTTTTTCTACGTTTAACGTGCACTACTACAACAGTAATGTGAAAATTTGGAAAGTTCTAGGGGCCATTTGACCTTTTAAAGACATTTAAGTGATTTTCTAGCCATTTAATGACCGTAATTCAAATTTGAACTACATCTACATGCAACGCCTAACCATAATGGTTTGAAAACTCATATTTTGTGTACTTGTGTGCGAGTTAATTCCATGTGCAGTAAATTAGAAGGAATTTTCAAACATATTGGTCTCACGACATGGACACATGCATATGTATGCATGGAGTTACATGGCATTTTAATTCCAAAAAAATAAAAAATGATCAGAAACACATGAAACCTTGCTTCATTTAATGTCATGCCAACAAGATGATGTGGTAAAAAATTGGCGTGTTTGACGAAAGTTTGGACAAGCACCCCTCACAAACCAGAGCAACTCACTAGAAGGCTCGTGGTTCCGAAAGGGAACAATGCATGTTTGATGACGAACGCGAGATAGCTTCCTCTTACGGCCTTCAAATTTTTTCTACCTTTAACGTGCACTACTACAACTGTAATGTGAAAATTTGGAAAATTCTAGGGGTCATTTAACCTTTTAAAGACATTTAATTGATTTTCTAGCCATTTAATGACCGTAATTCAAATTTGAACTACATCTACATGCAGCGCCTAACCATAACAGTTTGAAAAATCATATTTGTGTACTTGTGTGCGTGTTAATTCCATGTGCAGTAAATTAGAAGGAATTTTCAAATACATTTGTCTCGCGACATGGACACATGCATATGTATGCATGGAGTGACATGGCATTTTAATTCCAAAAAATTAAAAAATTATCAGAAACACATGAAACCTTGCTTGATGTAATGTCATGCCACCAAGATGATGTGGTAAAAAAATTGGCTTGGGTGACGAAAGTTTGGAAACACACCCCTCACAAACCGGAGCAACTCACTAGAAGGCTCGTGGTTCCGAGAGGGAACAATGCATGTTTGATGACGAACGGGACATAGCTTCCTCTTACAGCCTTCAATTTTTTTCTACGTGTAAC
>NC_057811.1:453402791-453465744 GCF_018294505.1 Triticum aestivum | reverse complement strand
TGCACTAATACATCTGCCATGTGCAAATTTGCAAAATTTCAGGGGTCATTTGACCTTTTGAAGACATTTAAGTGATTTTCTAGCCATTTAATGACCGTAATTCAAATTTGAACTACATCTACATGCAACGGCTAAGCATAACGGTTTGAAAAATCATATGTGTGTACTTGTGTGCGAGTTAGTTCCATGTGCAGTAAATTAGAATGAATTTTCAAACATATATGTCTCACGACATGGACACATGCATATGTATGCATGGAGTGCCATGGCATTTTAATTCCAAAAAATTAAAATATATCAGAAACACATGAAACCTTGGTTGATGTAATGTCATGCCACCAAGATGATGTGGTAAAAAAATAGGCATGTTTGACGAAAGTTTGGACACACGCCTCACAAACCGGAGCAACTCACTAGAAGGCTCGTGGTTCCGAGAGGGAACAATGCATGTTTGATGACGAACGGGAGATAGCTTCCTCTTACGGCCTTCAAATTTTTTCTACGTTTAAAGTGCACTACTACAACTGTAATGTGAAAATTTGGAAAATTCTAGGGGTCATTTGACCTTTTAAAGACATTTAATTGATTTTCTAGCCATTTAATGACCGTAATTCAAATTTGAACTACATCTACATGCAACGCCTAACCATAACAGTTTGAAAAATCATATTTGTGTACTTGTGTGCGAGTTAATTCCATGTGCAGTAAATTAGAAGGAATTTTCAAATATATTTGTCTCACGACATGGACACATGCATATGTATGCATGAGTGACATGGCATTTTAATTCCAAAAACTACAAAAAAATATCAGAAACACATGAAACCTTGCTTGATGTAATGTCATGCCACCAAGATGATGTGGTAAAAAAATTGACATGTTTGATGAAAGTTTGGACACACACCCATCACAAACCGGAGCAACTCACTGGAAGGCTCGTGGTTCCGAGAGGGAACAATGCATGTTTGATAACGAACGAGAGATAGCTTCCTCTTACGGCCTTCAAATTTTTTCTACGTTTAACGTGCACTACTACAACAGTAATGTGAAAATTTGGAAAGTTCTAGGGGCCATTTGACCTTTTAAAGACATTTAAGTGATTTTCTAGCCATTTAATGACCGTAATTCAAATTTGAACTACATCTACATGCAACGCCTAACCATAATGGTTTGAAAACTCATATTTTGTGTACTTGTGTGCGAGTTAATTCCATGTGCAGTAAATTAGAAGGAATTTTCAAACATATTGGTCTCACGACATGGACACATGCATATGTATGCATGGAGTTACATGGCATTTTAATTCCAAAAAAATAAAAAATGATCAGAAACACATGAAACCTTGCTTGATTTAATGTCATGCCAACAAGATGATGTGGTAAAAAATTGGCGTGTTTGACGAAAGTTTGGACAAGCACCCCTCACAAACCAGAGCAACTCACTAGAAGGCTCGTGGTTCCGAAAGGGAACAATGCATGTTTGATGACGAACGCGAGATAGCTTCCTCTTATGGCCTTCAAATTTTTTCTACCTTTAACGTGCACTACTACAACTGTAATGTGAAAATTTGGAAAATTCTAGGGGTCATTTGACCTTTTAAAGACATTTAATTGATTTTCTAGCCATTTAATGACCGTAATTCAAATTTGAACTACATCTACATGCAGCGCCTAACCATAACAGTTTGAAAAATCATATTTGTGTACTTGTGTGCGTGTTAATTCCATGTGCAGTAAATTAGAAGGAATTTTCAAATACATTTGTCTCGCGACATGGACACATGCATATGTATGCATGGAGTGACATGGCATTTTAATTCCAAAAAATTAAAAAATTATCAGAAACACATGAAACCTTGCTTGATGTAATGTCATGCCACCAAGATGATGTGGTAAAAAAATTGGCTTGGGTGACGAAAGTTTGGAAACACACCCCTCACAAACCGGAGCAACTCACTAGAAGGCTCCTGGTTCCGAGAGGGAACAATGCATGTTTGATGACGAACGGGACATAGCTTCCTCTTACAGCCTTCAATTTTTTTCTACGTGTAACGTGCACTAATACATCTGCCATGTGCAAATTTGCAAAATTTCAGGGGTCATTTGACCTTTTGAAGACATTTAAGTGATTTTCTAGCCATTTAATGACCGTAATTCAAATTTGAACTACATCTACATGCAACGGCTAAGCATAACGGTTTGAAAAATCATATGTGTGTACTTGTGTGCGAGTTAGTTCCATGTGCAGTAAATTAGAATGAATTTTCAAACATATATGTCTCACGACATGGACACATGCATATGTATGCATGGAGTGCCATGGCATTTTAATTCCAAAAAATTAAAATATATCAGAAACACATGAAACCTTGGTTGATGTAATGTCATGCCACCAAGATGATGTGGTAAAAAAATAGGCATGTTTGACGAAAGTTTGGACACACGCCTCACAAACCGGAGCAACTCACTAGAAGGCTCGTGGTTCCGAGAGGGAACAATGCATGTTTGATGACGAACGGGAGATAGCTTCCTCTTACGGCCTTCAAATTTTTTCTACGTTTAAAGTGCACTACTACAACTGTAATGTGAAAATTTGGAAAATTCTAGGGGTCATTTGACCTTTTAAAGACATTTAATTGATTTTCTAGCCATTTAATGACCGTAATTCAAATTTGAACTACATCTACATGCAACGCCTAACCATAACAGTTTGAAAAATCATATTTGTGTACTTGTGTGCGAGTTAATTCCATGTGCAGTAAATTAGAAGGAATTTTCAAATATATTTGTCTCACGACATGGACACATGCATATGTATGCATGGAGTTACATGGCATTTTAATTCCAAAAAATTAAAAAAATATCAGAAACACATGAAACCTTGCTTGATGTAATGTCATGCCACCAAGATGATGTGGTAAAAAAATTGACATGTTTGATGAAAGTTTGGACACACACCCATCACAAACCGGAGCAACTCACTAGAAGGCTCGTGGTTCCGAGAGGGAACAATGCATGTTTGATAACGAACGAGAGATAGCTTTCTCTTACGGCCTTCAAATTTTTTCTACGTTTAACGTGCACTACTACAACAATAATGTGAAAATTTGGAAAGTTCTAGGGGCCATTTGACCTTTTAAAGACATTTAAGTGATTTTCGAGCCATTTAATGACCGTAATTCAAATTTGAACTACATCTACATGCAACGCCTAACCATAACGGTTTGAAAACTCATATTTTGTGTACTTGTGTGCGAGTTAATTCCATGTGCAGTAAATTAGAAGGAATTTTCAAACATATTGGTCTCACGACATGGACACATGCATATGTATGCATGGAGTTACATGGCATTTTAATTCCAAAAAAATAAAAAATGATCAGAAACACATGAAACCTTGCTTGATTTAATGTCATGCCAACAAGATGATGTGGTAAAAAATTGGCGTGTTTGACGAAAGTTTGGACAAACACCCCTCACAAACCAGAGCAACTCACTAGAAGGCTCGTGGTTCTGAAAGGGAACAATGCATGTTTGATGACGAACGCGAGATACCTTCCTCTTACGGCCTTCAAATTTTTTCTACGTTTAACGTGCACTACTACAACTGTAATGTGAAAATTTGGAAAATTCTAGGGGTCATTTGACCTTTTAAAGACATTTAATTGATTTTCTAGCCATTTAATGACCGTAATTCAAATTTGAACTACATCTACATGCAGCGCCTAACCATAACAGTTTGAAAAATCATATTTGTGTACTTGTGTGCGTGTAAATTCCATGTGCAGTAAATTAGAAGGAATTTTCAAATACATTTGTCTCGCGACATGGACACATGCATATGTATGCATGGAGTGACATGGCATTTTAATTCCAAAAAATTAAAAAATTATCAGAAACACATGAAACCTTGCTTGATGTAATGTCATGCCACCAAGATGATGTGGTAAAAAAATTGGCTTGGGTGACGAAAGTTTGGAAACACACCCCTCACAAACCGGAGCAACTCACTAGAAGGCTCGTGGTTCCGAGAGGGAACAATGCATGTTTGATGACGAACGGGACATAGCTTCCTCTTACAGCCTTCAATTTTTTTCTACGTGTAACGTGCACTAATACATCTGCCATGTGCAAATTTGCAAAATTTCAGGGGTCATTTGACCTTTTGAAGACATTTAAGTGATTTTCTAGCCATTTAATGACCGTAATTCAAATTTGAACTACATCTACATGCAACGGCTAAGCATAACGGTTTGAAAAATCATAAGTGTGTACTTGTGTGCGAGTTAATTCCATGTGCAGTAAATTAGAATGAATTTTCAAACATATATGTCTCACGACATGGACACATGCATATGTATGCATGGAGTGCCATGGCATTTTAATTCCAAAAAATTAAAATATATCAGAAACACATGAAACCTTGGTTGATGTAATGTCATGCCACCAAGATGATGTGGTAAAAAAATAGGCATGTTTGACGAAAGTTTGGACACACGCCTCACAAACCGGAGCAACTCACTAGAAGGCTCGTGGTTCCGAGAGGGAACAATGCATGTTTGATGACGAACGGGAGATAGCTTCCTCTTACGGCCTTCAAATTTTTTCTACGTTTAAAGTGCACTACTACAACTGTAATGTGAAAATTTGGAAAATTCTAGGGGTCATTTGACCTTTTAAAGACATTTAATTGATTTTCTAGCCATTTAATGACCGTAATTCAAATTTGAACTACATCTACATGCAACGCCTAACCATAACAGTTTGAAAAATCATATTTGTGTACTTGTGTGCGAGTTAATTCCATGTGCAGTAAATTAGAAGGAATTTTCAAATATATTTGTCTCACGACATGGACACATGCATATGTATGCATGGAGTTACATGGCATTTTAATTCCAAAAAATTAAAAAAATATCAGAAACACATGAAACCTTGCTTGATGTAATGTCATGCCACCAAGATGATGTGGTAAAAAACTTGACATGTTTGATGAAAGTTTGGACACACACCCATCACAAACCGGAGCAACTCACTGGAAGGCTCGTGGTTCCGAGAGGGAACAATGCATGTTTGATAACGAACGAGAGATAGCTTCCTCTTACGGCCTTCAAATTTTTTCTACGTTTAACGTGCACTACTACAACAGTAATGTGAAAATTTGGAAAGTTCTAGGGGCCATTTGACCTTTTAAAGACATTTAAGTGATTTTCGAGCCATTTAATGACCGTAATTCAAATTTGAACTACATCTACATGCAACGCCTAACCATAACGGTTTGAAAACTCATATTTTGTGTACTTGTGTGCGAGTTAATTCCATGTGCAGTAAATTAGAAGGAATTTTCAAACATATTGGTCTCACGACATGGACACATGCATATGTATGCATGGAGTTACATGGCATTTTAATTCCAAAAAAATAAAAAATGATCAGAAACACATGAAACCTTGCTTGATTTAATGTCATGCCAACAAGATGATGTGGTAAAAAATTGGCGTGTTTGACGCAAGTTTGGACAAACACCCCTCACAAACCAGAGCAACTCACTAGAAGGCTCGTGGTTCCGAAAGGGAACAATGCATGTTTGATGACGAACGCGAGATAGCTTCCTCTTACGGCCTTCAAATTTTTTCTACGTTTAACGTGCAGTACTACAACTGTAATGTGAAAATTTGGAAAATTCTAGGGGTCATTTGACCTTTTAAAGACATTTAATTGATTTTCTAGCCATTTAATGACCGTAATTCAAATTTGAACTACATCTACATGCAGCGCCTAACCATAACAGTTTGAAAAATCATATTTGTGTACTTGTGTGCGTGTTAATTCCATGTGCAGTAAATTAGAAGGAATTTTCAAATACATTTGTCTCGCGACATGGACACATGCATATGTATGCATGGAGTGACATGGCATTTTAATTCCAAAAAATTAAAAAATTATCAGAAACACATGAAACCTTGCTTGATGTAATGTCATGCCACCAAGATGATGTGGTAAAAAAATTGGCTTGGGTGACGAAAGTTTGGAAACACACCCCTCACAAACCGGAGCAACTCACTAGAAGGCTCGTGGTTCCGAGAGGGAACAATGCATGTTTGATGACGAACGGGACATAGCTTCCTCTTACAGCCTTCAATTTTTTTCTACGTGTAACATGCACTAATACATCTGCCATGTGCAAATTTGCAAAATTTCAGGGGTCATTTGACCTTTTGAAGACATTTAAGTGATTTTCTAGCCATTTAATGACCGTAATTCAAATTTGAACTACATCTACATGCAACGGCTAAGCATAACGGTTTGAAAAATCATATGTGTGTACTTGTGTGCGAGTTAATTCCATGTGCAGTAAATTAGAATGAATTTTCAAACATATATGTCTCACGACATGGACACATGCATATGTATGCATGGAGTGCCATGGCATTTTAATTCCAAAAAATTAAAATATATCAGAAACACATGAAACCTTGGTTGATGTAATGTCATGCCACCAAGATGATGTGGTAAAAAAATAGGCATGTTTGACGAAAGTTTGGACACACGCCTCACAAACCGGAGCAACTCACTAGAAGGCTCGTGGTTCCGAGAGGGAACAATGCATGTTTGATGACGAACGGGAGATAGCTTCCTCTTACGGCCTTCAAATTTTTTCTACGTTTAAAGTGCACTACTACAACTGTAATGTGAAAATTTGGAAAATTCTAGGGGTCATTTGACCTTTTAAAGACATTTAATTGATTTTCTAGCCATTTAATGACCGTAATTCAAATTTGAACTACATCTACATGCAACGCCTAACCATAACAGTTTGAAAAATCATATTTGTGTACTTGTGTGCGAGTTAATTCCATGTGCAGTAAATTAGAAGGAATTTTCAAATATATTTGTCTCACGACATGGACACATGCATATGTATGCATGGAGTTACATGGCATTTTAATTCCAAAAAATTAAAAAAATATCAGAAACACATGAAACCTTGCTTGATGTAATGTCATGCCACCAAGATGATGTGGTAAAAAAATTGACATGTTTGATGAAAGTTTGGACACACACCCATCACAAACCGGAGCAACTCACTGGAAGGCTCGTGGTTCCGAGAGGGAACGATGCACGTTTGATAACGAACGAGAGATAGCTTCCTCTTACGGCCTTCAAATTTTTTCTACGTTTAACGTGCACTACTACAACAGTAATGTGAAAATTTGGAAAGTTCTAGGGGCCATTTGACCTTTTAAAGACATTTAAGTGATTTTCGAGCCATTTAATGACCGTAATTCAAATTTGAACTACATCTACATGCAACGCCTAACCATAACGGTTTGAAAACTCATATTTTGTGTACTTGTGTGCGAGTTAATTCCATGTGCAGTAAATTAGAAGGAATTTTCAAACATATTGGTCTCACGACATGGACACATGCATATGTATGCATGGAGTTACATGGCATTTTAATTCCAAAAAAATAAAAAATGATCAGAAACACATGAAACCTTGGTTGATGTAATGTCATGCCACCAAGATGATGTGGTAAAAAAATAGGCATGTTTGACGAAAGTTTGGACACACACCCCTCACAAACCGGAGCAACTCACTAGAAGGCTCGTGGTTCCGAGAGGGAACAATGCATGTTTGATGACGAACGGGAGATAGCTTCCTCTTACAGCCTTCAAATTTTTTCTACGTTTAACGTGCACTACTACAACTGTAATGTGAAAATTTGGAAAATTCTAGGGGTCATTTGACCTTTTAAAGACATTTAATTTATTTTCTAGCCATTTAATGACCGTAATTCAAATTTGAACTACATCTACATGCAACGCCTAAGCATAACGGTTTGAAAAATCATATTTGTGTACTTGTGTGCGAGTTAATTCCATGTGCAGTAAATTAGAAGGAATTTTCAAATATATTCGTCTCACGACATGGACACATGCATATGTATGCATGGAGTGACATGGCATTTAAATTCCAAAAAATTAAAAAAATATCAGAAACACATCAAACGTTGCTTGATGTAATGTCATGCCACCAAGATGATGTGGTAAAAAAGTTGGCTTGGGTGACGAAAGTTTGGAAACACACCCCTCACAAACCGGAGCAACTCGCTAGAAGGATCGTGGTTCCGAGAGGGAACAATGCATGTTTGATGACGAACGGGACATAGCTTCCTCTTACAACCTTCAAATTTTTTCTACGTGTAACGTGCACTAATACATCTGCCATGTGCAAATTTGCAAAATTTCAGGGCTCATTTGACCTTTTGAAGACATTTAAGTGATTTTCTAGCCATTTAATGACCGTAATTCAAATTTGAACTACATCTACATGCAACGGCTAACCATAACGATTTGAAAAATCATATGTGTGTACTTGTGTGCGAGTTAATTCCATGTGCAGTAAATTAGAATGAATTTTCAAACATATTTGTCTCACGACATGGACACATGCATATGTATGCATGGAGTGCCATGGCATTTTAATTCCAAAAAATTAAAAAAAATGATCAAGAAACATGAAACCTTGCTTTATGTAATGTCATGCCACCACGATGATGTGGTAAAAAAATTGGCATGTTTGACAAAAGTTTGGACATACACCCCTCACAAATCGGAGCAACTCACTAGAAGGCTCGTGGTTCCGAGAGGGAACAATGCATGTTTGATGACGAACAGGGAACAATACAACTGTCATGTGAAAATTTGGAAAATTTCAAGGGTCATTTGACCTTTTAAAGACATTTAAATGATTTTCTAGCCATTTAATGACCGTAATTCAAATTTGAACTACATCTATATGCAACGGCTAACCATAGCGGTTTGAAAAATCCCATTTTTGTGTACTTGTGTGCGAGTTAAAAAATCATCAGACCATGTAAATATCTGGTGTTCAAAAAAGAAAATGTAAAGATCTGGCAAGACAACCGGCCCCCACACGATTGGCACTCTATCTCGCGCCTGGAGGTTTGGTAGGTGAGTGGCGGGGATCATTAATCAGACACGGTTCTGTATTGGAAGCCGTCAGCTATTATGTTCACACACGGATTTTGCTGCGGCAATCATGTGTAATTCAAACTACAGTACTCGTAAATTCCGGCGACCAGCGTGTGTACTGTTCCCGTCGATCTAGATTCCGGCTGCCAATAAGTACTACCTTGCTCACATCGTCCCGCCTGCATTCTCATCTGCATCCTCCCCTCGCTCGCCTCTCTCTCTCTCTCAAATCTCTGCCATGGCGCCGCTAGTCTGCCCACGCGCCGACGAGGAGTCGCCGTCCCCTGAGGACGCTCACTCGAATAGCAGCGACGAGGACCTTTACGCGCTGCCGGACGAGGTTGCGCTGGACCCCCCAACTTTGGATTGGTTTTGGGGCCAGTACAATCTTTGTCTATGGAAGTTGCTGCCGCCGGCTGAGAAAGTTAGGCAAGTGGTGTTCAAGAAGGAGATGGCGGAGGAGGAAGCCAGGTACCAGGTGGCCTGTTAAGCCCGTGATGACGCCTGGAGAAAGGAGGCGGCAGAGCTTTGGGGGAGGGTGCATCGTCGTGTGGAGGAGGTGTACGAAGACGGGTACTTCGTGAGGAAGGTCAAAGGCGCCGGGCGCCTCGTCGCTGCATGGAGATGGGCCGATAAGCTCCAGCGTGCCACCGATGAGGAGCTCCGGTGGACGCCCAACGAAATGGCAAGATCGTTCGCGGTCATCCGCCAGTAAGAGGCAGATCGGTACGTCAAGCGCTGCGAGGCGGAGGAGGCGGAGTACTGCATCCGCACTGGGAAGACACTACGCACCAGGGAGCTGCTGGCGAGGGGCTGGAATACTGGTCCCGGGAGGGATTATTAGTTTTAATATTGTTCGTTTTCAATTTTATGCATTGTAAAGTATCATCACGTATATGTGATGATATTATATATATATATATTCTGTGATGAACTAATGAACAATTAATATATATATATATATATATATTATGAATTCCATTTTCTATCTGTTTGTATATACTAATTTGAATCTAGCTGTTATCATCCACACATACAGAATGGAAAGCGTATATACACACATTGAAACAGAACATATAAGAACGGAAAACCGAGTACACACATTGAAACAGAGGAATAAACAAAGCAATACTATGATTGCTGTGAATACATAGCTATCCACGTCGAAACGACACAACAAAATAAAATGCATCCATGAGACCATGACCAGCAGCCCTTGCCTACGGTAGCTCTTGGCTCTGCCTGAACTCGTGCAGGTGTTCGTCCAAGCGGTCGACACGCTCACGGTACATCTGGAGCGCGATCTCGAGCTCCAAGTTGGCTATTTCATCGGAGATCACAAGCTTGAGGATGCGACGGCCATGTTCCCCTACTGCGCCTAGGTGGACATCTGGGCCAAGGAAGCGGTCGAGCCTACCGACCAGCGCGTTAGCATCGAGCGGGCCGCGGACAAGGCGAACGGCGCGACCCATGCGAACGGCGCGGCGGGCATCCGATGCAAGTACGGCGCGGCCGGTCTTTGGTGCAAGTACGGCGCAGAGGGCCTCTGCCACTCCTGGCGAGGAATGGGGGTACTGACAGGACGTATACCCAGCTGCGACGCCGTGTCGACTGCAGGCAAGCGCCGATGGATCCGCTCTTGCTGTGCGGCGTGCCGCGCCTCTCGCTCTGTGGCGAGCCATAGCCTATCGGCGCGGACACGCCTAGCTTGCTCTATGGCGCGCCATTGATCATGTTGTGCGGCGAGCTGCACCCCGGCGCTGACATGCCTATCTTGATCCGCGTCGCTCAAGCACCATGCGCCAAAGGTCTGCTCAACCCCGGTGATGACGCGCATCATGGCGTCGTCCATCGTGTTGCCTAGGAGCGCCTCGGCCTCGACGAGCCGTGGCGCCTGCTCGTTTTCCTCGTCGATGAAGTTGATGGCAGAGGCAGCACTTTGGTGGGTTGGCATGCTCGGAAAAGGTGGATGTGCTATAGACTGCGCTTGGCACCTCCTTACGTCGCGCGCCGCCTAGGTTTATGCACAATATCGCTGGGTGGCGGGAAACAGGTGAGGAAATGGCGGGAAACGGTGGTGTGTTCATAAAACGCCATCAATTAATGGAAACTGAGCATAGAAGGAACATCGAGCTAGCACAAGAAGTAGATGATGATCAGATGAACACAGACCACACTAGGGAACCCGTCGGTGATGAATTCATCAATCGCAAACGGTTGAATACTAGCAAGCATTTGCCCACAAAACACATGGCTTATTCCATCACAAACAGGTCGGATTGATCAACTATATGCCACATATCGCACATTGTCAAAAAGTAATGCGGTAGACCTTCTTTATCATGTGTTAAAAAAACAAGGACCTCGAGGTTGATTTAACTGATGGGATGGATCATCTAGGTCAAAGGTAATTTAATTTGACCGGGATGACCCATCCCATCAGTTAATTTAACATCAAGACAACTTCCCATCCAGTCACCCATCTCATGGCTGCTCCAGCCTGAGCACAGTTAACTTGAGAGTTCTCTTAGATGAGCTACTGGTGGAACAGCTAGTCCTTGCTGATATAGGATGCCCTCTTCGCATCCTTGTGGCCAATAGATGTTGTGTAGACAGAGCATATCACATACGTCTTATTAGCAGCAACCGTCTGTGTTATTATCGGTCTTCGCACACATTTCTGATTACAAACCTGTTTGCCGCGTATCACACACATCTTGTTATATTGAACCGTTTCTATTCTCTTGTCTCAACACAAACAGTTCATCTGAGTGAACCGCATGCCGTATACCGCACACACCTTTATCTGGCTGCCCGTTTCTATTGTTCTTTCTCATCACAAATAGTTCATCCGAGTGAACCGTATGCTGAATATCGCACATGCCTTCATCTAGCTGCCCGTTTCTTTTGTTCCGCCTCATCGCAAACAGTTCATTGGACTGAACCGTATGCCCTGCATCACACACGCAATGAAAATCAGAACCGTGTTTGATGCATCCGGCATCACAAACGTGTTGCACCTTTTTTGATGGTTCTTTTAAACCACCATTTGCGATTATTGCATCGCACACAGTTTCTCGAAGGGTCTCTGATTATAGTGTCGCGGTAGCAGCAACCTGCAGTAGTGGAGGGCGAGGCCTCTGCATCGTGGGTGCCCTCGTCATAGTGGTGAGTTGCCTGAGCCGCTCTAGGCACCAACCTGCTGGCTCTCGAGATGAGGTAAGCACGTGCACGCTGAGAAAACACCTCGTAGTCTTCGTCGAAGGCACTGAGGGTGGCCTCAAGAAAACGCCACAAACTGTCGTTTAAAGCAGCCAACCGCGTCGCGGCATCGGCGCGCGAGGCCTCGACGGTGGCCTCGACGGCGAGGTGCTCCTCCAAGATCTAGGGGTCAGCACGAATGGCAGCCATCGCGACCTCATCCGTGCATGCGGCCGCGATTTGCTTCTCCGCTGCCAAATGCTCCTTGAGATCCTGGCTATACTGCGTGTACCATGGCTTAGGGCGGCGCTTATTTGGTGGAGGGGTCGGTGATTTGGGTGGAAGGTGTCGCGCCGGCGGTCGGGGCATGTGGGGTGTGGAAGGAGGAGGAGGATGGGGGTCGGGTGTGTTTTACCTGCCTGGATAGGCGAGGCCGAGCAGCGTGAAGGAGGGTCGCCGGCGAGGAGGCGGCGCTGCAAGCAAGGAGTGAAAGTTTCAACTTGGAAATGAAGGCGGAAACATGGGAAATGTGGCTTTTGGTAAGGGGGAGGGGGCGGGGAGGTAGATATTTCCGCAGAAGCCAAAAATTTGGAATCGCTTCAGCGAAAAAACTGGCACGCAAAGTGTCATCAGACACGACCCCTTATTCAGAGCGGGCAGTGGACTGTAGCCGTCGCACCTTCTCGCGTAAGCCATATGCATACTATACCCCAACGGTGCTCCAAGATATTTTGTGCTGCATCTCACACGGTTGGTGATAATAAACTGTGTGGGATCTTCTTGATTTGAATTACATAATGGGGTCACAGTGGCAATGGATGGTGTTTGAATTTCTAGACCTTTTATCTGCAGTGAACATGCAACTATATGTGTGTCGTAAGAAAATTGGAATTATTTAGGGTTCGTTTGGAAATTTTATACATTAAATTGGTTTTCTAGCCATTTCAGGTGCACAATTCAAAATTAAAGCACACGCACATGCTCCGGTGCACCAACATAGGTTGTAAAATCATATATGTGTCCATGGGTTTATGCTTATGTCCCATGCAAGAAATGGGGATGAATTTCGAACACCACGGCACCGTGGCTCTCCGGCAAATGTTGAGGTACTTGTTTGTGTAATTCTAGTAAATCCAAAACCCGTCTGAAATTCATGAACCTTGGCATGCTATCATGGAATGGCATCAACATGTTGGGGTAAAAAATATTGTCCCATTTGGGGCAGGTTGTGGTATAAGCTTCTCACAAACCAGAGCTTCTCACAAGAAAGCATCATGGTTCCGTTAGGGAAACTTGTCACCTTTGTGGACAAAACAATAATCGTCGCCACTTCTTCCTTTCAATTTTTTTACTAGTGTCAACATAGAACAACAGGAGTGTCGTGTTAAATTTTGGATTTTATTCGGGGATCGTTTGGACATTTTTATACGTTAATTGAGTTTCCTAGGCATTTATGTGCATAATTCAAAATTGAGCTACATGCACATGCTCCAGTCCATAAAAACGGGTTGCAAAATCAAATGTTTGTCCTTGGTTAAAAGATTAGGTCACATACAAGAAATGAGAACGAATGTCAAACACCTTGACACTGCGTTCGGCCGCTAACATTGAGATACATGGTTTTAAAATTCTAGTAAATCGAAAACTCGTCTGAAATTCATGAAACTTGACATGATATGATGGAACGGCAGCGACATGCCATGGTAAAAGTATCGTCCCATTTGGGGCAGGTGTGGGTATAAGCTTCTCGCAAACCAGAGCTTCTCTCACAACAAGCCTAATGGTTTCGATAGGGTACGTGCCACCTTGGGGGACGAAACAATATCTGTTGCCTCTTCTTACTTTCAAAATGTTTCTTCTGTCAACATAGAACAACACGAGTGTTGTGTCAATTTTTGGGATTTTTCGGGGTTCTCTTGGACATTTTTATACATTAACTGAGTTTTCTATGCATTCATGTGCATAATTCAAATTTGAACTACAGGGACATGCTCTAATGCATATAAATTAGTTGAAAATTCAAATCTGTGTCCTTGGTTGCATGCTTAGGTCCCATGCAAGAAATGGGAATGAATGTCAAACACCCTGCCACCGTCACTCGGCCGCAAACATTGAGATACCTGGTTTTTAAATTCTAGTAAATCCAAAGCACATCTGAAATTCATGAAACTTGGCATGCTATCATGGAGCGGCATCAACATGTGGTGGTAAAGTTTTTGTCCCATTTGGGGCAGGTTTGGGGATATGCTTCGCACAAATGAGAGCTTCTCACAAGGCTGATGATTTCGGTAGGGAACGTCCCACCTTTGGGGATGAAATGATATCCATTGCCTCTTATTGCTTTCAAAAAATTTCTCGTGTCAACATAGAACAACAGGAGTGTTGTGTTAACTTTTGGGATTTTTCGAGGTTCGTATGGACATTTTTATGCATTAATTGAGTTTTCAATGAATTTATGTGCATAATTAAAATTTGAACTACATGGACATGCTCTAATGCATATAAATTGGTTGAAAATTCAAATCTGTGTCCTTGGTTGCATGCTTAGGTCCCATGCAAGAAATGGGAATGAATGTCAAACACCCTGCCACCGTCACTCGGCTGCAAACATTGAGATACCTGGTTTTAAAATTCTAGTAAATCCAAAGCTCGTCTGAAATTCATGAAACTTGGCATGCTCTCATGGAGCGGCATCAACATGCTGTGGTAAATTTTTTTGTCGCATTTGGGGCAGGTTTGGGGATATGCTTCTCACAACAAGCCTGGTGGTTTCGGTAGGGAACGTCCCACCTTTGTGGACGAAACGATATCCATTGCCTCTTATTGCTTTCAAAAAAAATTCTCGTGTCAACATAGAACAACAGGAGTGTTGTGTCAATTTTTGGGATTTTTCGGGGTTCGTTTGGACACTTTTATGCATTAATTGAGTTTTCAATGCATTTATGTACATAATTCAAATTTGAAATACATGCATATGATCTAATGCATATAAATTGGTTGAAAATTCAATTATGTGTCCTTGGTTGCATGCTTAGGTCCCATGCAAGAAATGGGAATGAATGTCAAACACCCTGCCACGGTCACTCGGCCGCAAACATTGAGATACCTGGTTTTTAAATTCTAGGAAATCCAAAACTCGTCTGAAATTCATGAAACTTGCTATGCTATCATGGAGCGGCATCAACATGCCGTGGTAAATTTTTTGTCCCATTTGGTGCAGGTTTGGATATAAGTTTCTCACAGACCAGGGCTTCTCACAATAAGCCTGATGGTTTCGGTAGGGAACATCCCACCTTTGGGGACGAAACCATATCCGGTACCTCTTATTGCTTTCAAAAAATTTCTAGTGTCAACATAGAACAACAGGAGTGTTGTGTTAAATTTTGGAATTTTTGGGGGTTCGTTTGGACATTTTTATACATTAACTGGGTTTTCGAGGCATTTTATGTGCATAATTCAAATTTGAACTACATGCACATGCTCCAGTGCATATAAATTGGTTGGAAAATCAAATCTATGTCCGTGGGTGCATGCTTATTAGGTCCCATGCAAGAAATGGGAATGAATTTCAAACATCAGGGCACCGTTGATTGCCGGCAAAATGTTGAGATACTTTGTTTTTAAATTCTAGTAAATCCAAAACTCGTCTGAAATTCATGAAACCTGGCATGCTATCATGGAATGACACCCAACATGCTGTGGTATTTTTGTGTCCATTTTGAGAGAAGGCGCACTCGAATAACAGCCAACAAAGGCATTTTGAAAAAATAACTACGACTTTAATATCTTAAACATTTGTATAATTCAAATCGTGTGCGTTCTGTTAACCATTCACATGACACCACGTGTCTTCATTTTAATGGCTATAGGAGGTGCCGTGCGGACAGCTGCTTGACTGAATGGGAGGCGTGCGAGCGGAGTCCGGTGCGCAGGCTGACCGAGAGGCGTGCAAGCTGTCCTCCAATGTGTAGGCTCACCAGGAAGCGTGCGAGTTGTACGTTGTGCAGGCTCACTGGGCAGCAAGCCCTTTGACTTCCATGGCCGCCCGCCTTCCTCTCCATTAATGGCGCCCGAACCACTGTTTAATACGGGCGGCCTTACTGTTCGCCTCCCATTCCCCTCCCTCCCGCAGACCTCCAGCAATGCCATGGCGCAGAATGATCATCTGCCACTAGTCTTCAAGTTTGGTGAAGTCGACTCCAAGCCGGAGGAGATAGAAAATAAGGAGAATGGGGCCTCATGGACATGGCCCTGAACGAGCTGGCTGCGGCGGTTGCTGCTCCCGCTCTCGTCCCAGCTCCCATCCCCGCGCCAGCGACCATCCCCGTAGCATTGACGGGCTGGTCGCCGAGCACTATCGAGCTGGAAGGTGTGGGCGTCAGCGAGGTCTCCGCGGACCAGCGCGAGCTCGTGTACATGCCAGCGCCATCGCCCGTGCTCGTGCCCGTGCCCGTGCGCGCCCCTCCACCCACCATGACGCCGGTCTCCGTGCGTTTGGCTGCACCCGCCGCGCCCATGCCCGTGCCCGTGCGGGCCCCTCCACCCACCGTGGCGCCGGTCCCCGTGCATTTGGCTGCACCCGCCGCGCCCATGCCCGTGTGCGCGCCCCCCTCAGCGGCATGGGACGCTGCCGTCGACCGCTACCTCTCAGCGGTGCCAGTTGCCATCCTCCCGCGCCCCGCCCGTCAATCGCGCGATGACATGATGTTTGATTTACAAGTGAAGAACATTTTGTGCTGCCTTGAAGACTTCAACAACGGCATCCCGGATGACGACAACGACAACGGCGGCGTGGCACGCTGCCTCGGCCGCCGCCGGAAATAGTTTTTTTGGGTTTAATACTGTATCTCGAATTCTCAATCATATGAATATAAATTCACAGTGTGACTGAATGAAAGATATGGTTTGAACGAACTTGTGTTTTTCTCTCTTAATGTACAGACTTATCAAACGTTTTTCTTTTGAAAATAACGTCAATGGTTTTTAAATATAAAACACTCACCGCAAACGTTTTAGTTAGAACACCCGTATGCAAACCGATAGCTTCCCCAGGAAGCCAACAGAAAATGTGCCGAGCAGGATTTGTGCAGCTCTTGATCGCAAACATTTTAGATAGAACACCCGTATGCAAAGTGAGAGCTATGGTCTTCCCCCTTAAGTCAAGGGAAAATTCGCAGTGCAGGATTTGTGCATCCCTTCAACGCAAACAGTTGTTTTGGATGACCCGTGTGCAACCACGTAGAAACAATTTGGTAAGATTTGCATCTGTCATATTGGGTATGTTGCCATTTGTCAAACTGGAAAGATTGACATTTGTTTATCTAGTAACATTGCCATTTGTCAACCTTGTAACACTGCGATTTGTCAAAATATGCAGCTAAAAATCACTAGCACTATCTAATTTTTGCAACTAAAATCACTAGCACTGTTCATATGGACACCAATACAAAGTGGCATTGTACTTTTTTGTCAAATTTGAGACCAGTTTTGACGTAATCTTTATCTAATTACAGACGGGAGATTATTAATAATTGGGAACCAATATCCCAAATGGATTATTTATTCGAACCGTGAGCATTAGACCAACAATGGATCTGTGCCATGCTTCGGTTAAGCAATAAAGCGGCATCATTAATCATCCAAATATAAAAGTAATATACGTGCCGCCACATGACCCGTGTGCCGTGCGAGCAAGCGTGAGTTGATGGGACACATATGCAAATGTACCATTCATTACATACAACAAGTCATCAACACACAACGACAACGAGGATACATGTTGGATTACAGATTATTTACAAAAAAATATTCTAGTAAAGTAAAGTTTTTCTCACACAACAAATAACAAAGCGATGAAATGAACTTCAGCTCAACCAATCCTCGGCATTGGAAACGCTTGCTTTGAACCATAACTGATTCTCTGGGAAGGGCCAGCTATTGTCAATCTCGAGACCAACGCATGACTGATCATCCAGGCTGAAGCGGCCTATATCAGGACACATATTGTGATAGCCAGGGTAGGGAACCATAGCAATGTCCGAGGTATAGATACAGTTGCTTCTCATAAATGGTAGTAACATTGTGTCAACAGCAGCTGGATCGCCTTTCACCATCATTGGATAGTTTTGTCCAAGAAAGAGCGAGTTTTCTCCAAGACTATCAATACTGAACCAGGGAGAAGGTGTTGGCTCTAGTACACTAGTATCCATCTCGAATACCCTGCAACGGATGTTGGAATAGGTCTAGAGAGTGCGACCATGGGAGACAACATCTGCTTCGTTAGTAACATCAGCAGTGCCCTGTATACATACAAGAAGAGGTGATCCATCGGAATAAGTTGCCAGGCGCCACTGAGTATATAGGTCCTACTCGTCCTCATGCTCGTGATCATCACCATCGTCATCTCCCCCTTGGTTATAAATTTGTTCAAGTGTAGGTGGTGGAATGTTCACAGGACCTTGGAAACACAAGAAGGTTAATTAGTAAAGGGAAACTAGCTAACCCGCATGCATGTGGATGAAACCATTATAATTATGGTGGAAGACTAACGTACCGAAACCATAAGGATTCCATGCAAAAATAGTGCCACGAGTGGTGGCAGAAAACACAAGACCCTCGGATTGAATTGCATCACAGTACTCATCCATGTTCAAAAATTGATTTTTGAGCAATATCCATCGAGGCGTGGAAGTAAGGATGGCAACAAGCTTGTCAAAGATAGCAATAACTTCATAGTTCTTGTAATCCCAAGAGCGGTTGGGAACTCGACAAATTGCTATCTTCCATAGACGACAGTCACCATGATCGTATTTGAACATATGTAGATCATCTGTGTGCTCAAAGCTCAGGGCAGTCTGTGATTTTTGGAAGTGGAACCCGGTGACGAGTGTACACATTCACAAGTTCCCACTCGCAGTTATACCCAATATAAACAACCCAATCTCCATTTTCGCCTGCCCAAGCCTTACCCTCAAGCAATGGCATCTTAACATCACACATATCATTATCAAGCGGCATCAACTTGCACAAGGCGACGCTTCCGTCGTCCCCACGCCAGCGACCAGCATCATGGCGAACAAGATAGGGGAGATCAAACCGCTCTTGAACCCTTGGGTTCTTTGCAATGATGTTATTTGTTGAGTCGAGAATGGACTTGAATGAACCTGCCGTGCTAGCCGAGGTGATGACGTCGCACCGATCAATGAGTTCCTCCACCACGTCATCTTTAAGATCGGGGCAAGAATAACGGGGTCGTTTCCGACCTGTTCCCTCCATGGAGAAGATGATCGAACAATGGCAAAAGGAAGGGTGAAGGCAAATGGAGGGAGGAAGAGCATGCGACAGCAGTTCCAAATCGAAAGGGAAAGGCAAAGAGGTGGTGGACGGTTGCCACGGTACAAGAAGAGGCTAGTGGGGAGCGAACGGTTGCCACAGAGGTCACACACTGACGACAAGGCCGAGTGAACCGCATGCCGTATATCGCACACACCTTGATCTGGCTGACCGTTTCTTTTGTGTTGCCTAATCACAAACAGTTCATCCGAGTGAACCATATGCTATATATCGCACACACATTCATCTGGCTGCTCGTTTCTTTTGTTCCTCCTCATTGCAAACAGTTAATTGAACTGAATCGTATGCCCTGCATCGCACATGCAACTAAAATTCCAACCGTGTTTGATGCATCCATCATCGAAAATGTTTTGCACCTTTTTTGATGGTTTTTTACACCACCATTTGCGATTATTGCATCGCACACAATTTCGTCGAAGGGTCTCTGATCGTAGTGTTGCATTAGCAGCATCCTACAGTAGTGTCGGACTCACCGATCCAAGCCTATCGGCTAGACCGAACTACAAGAATATCTTGTAGATAGTTCATCGGTACAACCGACGTGGACTAACCTGGTCTGACCGATATGCATCATCCATGACACTGCCAACTCGGCATCACCGATGGAAACCGGTCGGCATTACCGATTTCACTGCTGAGAAAACTTTTTGCGATTGCATATTTCATTCTTCTCCAGCTCCACTCAATGATTCTTATCCTCTACGCATCTTAAACTAGATGCTGCTTTGTAGTGTGTCTCAAGGACCAAACCTATTTGACTCATGCTCCAGAAGTACCCTTCTTGGAAATTGATGTCAAAGGGGGAGGAGAGCACATCAAAGCTTATCATATGAGCTCTTTATGCTCTTCCAGATGCTTGTTAACAGAAAGAGGAGAGAAGTCACATGTCTTTAAGAGGGGAAAGACATGTCAATATATGGTTGTTTGCACCATTTCCTGCTCTGTTTTTTTCTTTCTCTGATTTTCTCTTACCCTACCTTCTCCCATTATCCAATATCAGATTCAGGGGGAGAAAGAGTCCATATCAAGGGAAGAATTTTTTTGGAATCATTGCATATTCTTAATCTTTGGGGACATGTCTATATCCAAATGAAGTACTAAGTACTCACTCATTACATGTCATCCCAGTCTTGGTACTCTTGTGATTCTCTGAACTTGCTTTATTTAGAGTGTTCTTGTGTTATCTAACCCTGTTTTCTCAAGTTCACCTCTTCCAAAGCTAGCTCAAGACCACAAGGTAAGTATATGCATCACACTCATGTGCATGATCATCTCTTGCTGATGTACATATTTCTACATCATTTGCTCTAATGCATATAGCCAAGATGCATGTAACTCATTGTTTGACCTGACATGCTTATGCATTCACATGATTCTTATATTCTATCTTAACATGATTGCATACATGTAGAGGGGGCCTATGCATGTTACATGTCTTTCCAAACCTTTACTTGTTACTCTTCATATCTTTTATCTAAAGCTTTGATGTATGTTCTCATCAATTACCAAAAAGGGGGAGATTGAAAGCACAAGTGCTCCCTGGGTGATTTTGGTAATTTATGTCAACATATCTCTTGTTGGACTAATACCTTTACCTAGTGTATTTCAGATCAGTTCAACAATGGCATGGCAAGGACAAGAGGATGTGGAACCCCTTCAAAATGCTAAGGACAAAGATTGGCAAAAGCTCAAGACTCTTCATTTTCATTTTAGTGATCCAAGATCACATTGACTCCATAGGAAAGCCAATACTATTAAAAGGGGATGGGGTGTTGCTTAATTATCTACTTGCTCAAAGTGCTTAGTGATATTGCTCCAAAACCCTCAATCACTTTCTCATTTACACATTTGTCGAAAACTCAAAGTCAAACTCGGCCCCACCGAAATGATCTATCCGGCGCCACCGAGTTCAGTTGACATAGCCACCGGCAGAAACCCTAGACAATTCGGTCACACCGATATAGATCTCTGTCTCACCGAGATGGCCTTGCAAACTTTCTATTGCCTGTTGTAATTATTTCGGTCTCACCGAAATGTGCAATCGGTCCCACCGAGTTTGCTTGACCAACTCTCTGTTTGCTCTTTGCTGAAATCGGTCTCACCGAGTTCATGCAATCGGTCTCACCGATATGAGGTTTTGCCCTAGCCCTAGCACATCAGTCCCACCGTGTTGTTCCCGTAGGTCCCACCGAGATTCCTAATGTTCACATTTTGAACTAAATCGGTCTCACCGAGTTCTTCTATTCGGTCTGACCGAGTTGGGTCAAATGTGTGTAACGGTTGGATTTTGTGTGGAGGCTATATATACCCCTCCACCCCCTTCTCCATTTGTGAGAGAGCCATCAAAACATGCCTAAACTTCCCCAACCTATTTTCTGAGAGAGAACCACCTACTCATGTGTTGAGATCAAGACATTCCAATCCAACCACAAGAATCTTGATCTCTAGCCTTCCCTAAGTTGCTTTCCACTCAAATCTTCTTTCCACCATATCCAAATCTGTGAGAGAGAGTTGAGTGTTGGGGACTATCATTTGAAGCACAAGAGCAAGGAGTTCATCATCTACACACCATCTATTACCTTTTGAAGAGTGGTGTCTCCTTGATACGTCTCCAACGTGTCTATAATTTTTGATTGTTCCATGCTATTATATTATCAATCTTGGATGTTGTATATGCATTTATATGCTATTTTATATGATTTTTGGGACTAACCTATTAACCTAGAGCCCAGTGCCAGTTTCTGTTTTTTCCTTCTTCTTGAGTTTTACAAAAAAGGAATACCAAACGGAGTCCAATTGATGTGCCAATTTTTGATGATTTTTATGGACCAAAAGAAGCCCCGGAGTAAAAGAGTTGGGCCAAAAGAGTCCTGGGCTGCCCACGAGGGTGGGGGCGCACCCCCCCCCCCCCCCGGGCGTGCCCCCCTACCTCGTGCCCGCCTCGGAGACCCCCTCTGACTTGTCCCCGACGCCCAAAACTCTTATATATACACAAACCCCCAGAACATAACCTAGACCAGGAGTTCCGCCGCCGCAAGCCTGTGTATCCACCAAAAACCAATCAGGACCCTGTTCCGGCACCCTGCCGGATGGGGGAATCCCCCTCCGGTGGCCATCTTCATCATCCCGGCGCTCTCCATGACGAGGAGGGAGTAGTTCACTCTCGGGGCTGAGGGTATGTACCAGTAGCTATGTGTTTGATCTCTCTCTCTAGTGTTCTTGATTCGGCACGATCTTGATGTATCGCGAGCTTTGCTATTATAGTTGGATCTTACACTACAAAAAAAATACACTTCCGTGATGATACATGTTTGTCACAGTAGGTCGCGTTTTCTGTCATGCATGTACATCCATGACAAATTTATGACAGAATCAAGATAGGCATACATGTGCTGTCGTAGAAGTGTTCCATGACATTGCCAAAATTATCATCACGGAAGTGTCCACTTCCATGACGATAAATCGCGCGTCACAGAAGTGCTTTCGTCAAGGGTGACGGACACGTGGCATCCACCGTAACGGAACGCCGTTAAGCTATCGGGTCAGATATTGGATCCGATAACCCGTTAATAGCCACGACCAATGCCGATTTTCCACGTGTAAAATTCTCATTGGCTGACGGATCCACGCGTGAGCTCCGCGTTGGCACAGGTGTCACTCATCCAACGGTCGAGATGGGCCTATGATATGTTGACACGTGGACTGGCCCAACCGAAGGCCCATAAGATTTAGCGGACCATAATGGGCCGGCCCAGCTAAAGGCCCACAAAATTTAGCAGACCATAATGGGCCGGCCCAGCTAAAGGCCCACATAATTTTGCAGACCATAATGGGCCGGCCCAGCTAAAGGCCCACAAGATTTTGCGGACCACAATGGGTCGGCCGAGCTAAAGGCCCACAAGATTCTGCAGACCATAATGGGCCGGCCCAGCTAAAGGCCCAACATTCTCTGTCAAATCGGCCCGTCAATGGCCTGTCCTAAACTTGTCATCAACTCGGCCCATGGTCACTTCTGGCCCGTTAACAGTCCGCTAAGTAATTGGGCCGAATTACGGCCCGGTGTATTTCCGGCCTGTTAAAGGTCCGGCTTCATTTGGGCCCATTTACAGGCCATCAAAACTTTCTGCCCATAAACGACCGTGAAGGATTTGGGTCATATTCAGCCATGTCTGACATTCGGCCTGTTAGAGGCCCACTACAGCTTTGGGCCACTTTCGGCCTGTTGTCATTTTCGGCCTGTTAACGCCGTACGTAAACCATGGGCCATATGTGGCCCAACGTCATATCGGGCCCATTAACGGCCCATATAAAAATGACGATAATCTAGCCCGACCGAAGTTCCAGCCTGTTAAAGGCCCGTGTATTAGGTCGGCACATTTACGGCCCGTTCGAATTTCGGCCTGTCAAAGATCCGCATCGTAAATGGGCCCAATCTCACTTTCGGTCTATTAAAGGCCCATGTTTTTTATGAACTCGAGATATTTACACCTGTAAACGGCCTATTTTTACTGAGGGCCCAAATTATGTTTAGGCCTGTTAAAGGCCCACTATGGGCACAGGCCTACCAGAAAAATATGAAAGCTTATGCTGAAAAAAATGATTTAGGCCCAGATATTTTTAGTGGGCTACATGCCAATTTCGGCCCGTAATCATTTTTAGCCCAATTGGAATGGGCCCGACGAATGTTGGCATGTTGGGCTCCTACGAAGCTTTCGGCCGAATACATTACTAAGATAAACCTACACTATACAAAAATAGCGTCGTAATTACTGCAGCCTGAGGCAGCATCATAAATGTTGTATCACAACAAAATAAATTCCAACCATACAACAAAAGGCCTGTTGGCATAAAGTTTACAGTCCTTCCAGATAAAAGCACCATCAGATGTATAGAAGTATAGATCATTTGACCTGAGTGCTAATGTTTCAGGCTGTAGAATCTGATGGAGCAGCACGATCTCCACCTTTTTTCCGCCATTGCTCTTGAACAACGAAGCGAATGTCTGATAGTCTCGTTTCAAAACCATTCATATCTTGACGACATTTCTCAACCACTATTCTTGTTTCCAAAACAACGTCCATTAGGGATTGGACTTGTGTCTGGAGCGCAGATATATCACTCTGTCTAGCAGGAAGATTATGTTCAGTAGGCAATTTGGACGAGGTTACCTTGACAACCAACCCAGAATTACGCAGGAAGGTGCTTTTTCACTGTTAGTGGAGAGATACTGACGCACTGCAGCAAGAGGTGACATTGTGCCTGTAGTAGCCTCGTCACCTTCAGGTGGTTGTGGCTGTTCAATCATTTGTTCCATAGCTTTCTGAAAGTTTGAACTTGTAGATTAGTGTACCAGATAAGTTATGAATGAGACAAAAACAAACAAAGTAGGTTAAACGTTTATACATAACTTATTTTGGTGAACTACTGTAATACATTAGGATTTATTGTAGTGCCAACTACATAATAAAATCACTTTCGAAACATATGTCCATGTAGCATGCCTACTGTATTGTCTATTTCCTCACATTCGTTGACATCTAAGGATAAAGAGACATGGTTTACAGTAGGATGAACATAGTATGACATCATTCATATCATGGGCAAACAGATATAAAACAAATAGGCTATTTTATCATTGTGTGCGCACGTGAACATAACAACTAGATTACAGATCAAGACCAAAAGAATATCCTTCATCTCTTTTAAACCATGTAAGGTGAAATGATACGTTAAGACAACTGTGAATAAAAGTGAACAGAGTAACTAACATTGGCTGCAAACCAAGTAGTTAAATGAACACATCACATTACCAATCAGTTCAAGGCAGGAGGAGTAAGGACTTACAACAGCGGCTTGAACTGGTGTGCTCATGCCCTTCATCTTGCTGGTGTGGCAATCCTTGAAGATTTGCACTGCATTCGGTTCAGGTTCTTTTTGGTCCGCACGGGCTTTCCTCTGTATTTGGAACAAGTCAATATAGATACGATAATATGGCACAAAAAAAGAAGGAAGTAGCAGCTATTTACAAGAGCCTCGCAGTGTGCAATATAGCTACGAGATCCTGTTGTCTGTTGGAATTTCACTTTAGAACGGTTGGTTTTGTTCTTCAAACAGTTAGCCTAGAAGAAGATACACTTGTAAGGCACATACATAAATACAACTTCAATATGTGGTCTGATCAAATACATATAGCCTACCTGATACTTTGGATCAGACCAGTGTTTAACGAGGGCTGTCCAGTCTTCATCTGTAATATATTCCACTGGAGATGTTTGGGCGATTTCATTGTTAGCCTTGCCTTCAAAGTGAGATTTTCTAAGGTGGTACCGATACTGTCGCAGAGCAGACTGAAAAACATGAGTGCATGCTTGTTTAGTTGCATCATCTTTCGGATCCAACTTGAACCTCATCTGTTGAAAAAAGAATGTGAGTCTTATTAGGAGGAAGCTAGAAAGTATGGGACAGAGCAAGACAATATTACTAATTGCGATGAATAACATTACTTACGGATAAATGGTCAAGGAAGGTGTTAAACTGGGTATTGTCTTTCTCATTCCTGTACTGGATCCACGTTGGGAGGATACGTGCATGACACCTAACGGCAACGGCTGCCTCTGATACTAACTTGGCTGACTCTGTAACATCACGTGGCCTTTTTAAACCTGCCTCAAAATGGATCTCCATTCTTCCTCCTTTAGATTTTGTTAATCTGTCAAGCATTATCCCTGATGTCTGTTTCCGCTTGCGCCGTGGTGCTAGTTCAACAACGAATATGGATAGTGTTAGTGTACATCAAACTGTGAGAGTACATATAAAGGAGCATGCAACTGCAACTTCACTCGGTCAGGTACCGTCTTGGTGTTGATGCTCATGAGGTTCATCTGATCTTGCCAAGTCCTGTTGTGTCAGCAGTGCTTCGGAAGTAGTGTTAGGTGTGAAGGCAGCTTGGGAACTGGCCAGTTCCGGAGCAAACGAACGAGTAACTGGTTGAGATGCTGGTACAATTGAAGCGGATGCTGCAGCTGGTGGAGCAGGTGATACTGTGTTTGTAGATTTAGCCGGTGGACTTGGACCTTCTACTGCACTATAAGTACCAGCAGAATCTCGACGGCCGAACCTATTCCGTTTCACCTGACGAGTAACAGCACTCCCTAATATATTATTGTCCTTGCTCTTTTTTGACTTTGCCATGTCAAGCTGTACCCACAACACAAAAGAATAAAATCACTCTTCAGAACTCATTGATGCATGATACAGACAAGCAATACTTTGATGTAAGACAACCGTATGAGGATGGAATATGTAAGAAAAACAGGACGGCATGACATATTCACAGCTACGATGTGCAAACTAAGCAGAAGGATTTTCAAGAAAATAGAAGTAATGCAAGCTAGACACCATATGAAAGATGCAACCAATATTACTCTGCCAAGTTAAAAGTGTCTTGTCATAAGTGGCAATTCGAAAAATTAGAAGTAGTACAACGTAGAAATCAATGCAAGATGCAACCACTATCAAACTGCCATGTTAAAAGCGTCCAATCATGAGTGACTGATGCGGGATACACAACAACAGTACTTTGATGTAAGAACATGGTATGATAGATAGATGCAGTGTATTCTAGACACAGAAAGGCATGTCATATGCACATGTATAACGTATGAACTCAGCACGTGCAACTTAATCAAAATAGAAGAAATACACGCTAGACAACATATGCAACATGAAACCAATTATCACACTGTCAACTTAGAGCAAGCACCTACGATGGTGGAGTATGGGAGATGAACTCATGATGTAGACTTGGGACTTCAACTTCATTAGCAGTAGCAGTGGCAAATCTAGAGAGTCTCTGTTTGCGTCGGTCCGGAGGACCACCAACATCCCCTAACTTACTCTTTTCCTTCCTATTTTCTGATATTGCCTTATGAAGTCAAAACCACAAGAAGATGAATAAATTAGCTCTGCATAACTGGTTGATGCATGATATAGACGAACACTACTTTGATGTAAGGCAAGCGCGGGATAGGAGGATGGAATATATACAAAAAAAGACAGCATTTCATATTCACACGTACGATAGGAGGATGGAATATGTATGAAAAAACAGTAAGCGGAAGGCATTTCAACAAAATTAGAAGAAATGAAAGCTACGCACCATATGAACATGCAACCAATATCACTCTATCAGGTAAAAAGTGTCTCGTCGTAAGTGCCATTTCAAGAAATCAGAAGCAGTACAAGCTAGAAGACAATGCAAGATGCAACCTACATCACAGTCCCAAGTTAAATGTGTCTTATGGGTAAGTGGTCGTTGCAGGTATAAGTTGTAAGCTACGCAGATGCAATTCAACATAATCAGAAGCAATACAAGCTAGACATCATACGGAAAACGCAACCACGTATAACAGCTCCAAGTAAGAGCAAGCACCTATGATGGTGGAGTAGGGGAGATGTGCTCATCATGTACACGTATGTTCTAGAAACAGGAACACGTGTCATATTCACAGGCATTATGTGTAAAGTAAGCAGATGCAATTCAAGTTAGAAGCAATACAAGCTATACATGATACACAACATGCAACCACATATAATAGTGTCAAGTTAGAGCAAGCACCTGTGATGGTGGACTAGGGGAGATGTGCTCATCATCTACACAACTACGTTGACTGTCGAGCCTTGTGTTGTCTTGCGAATCTTGTTGGGAGGATGGCGGAGTAGAATCTGTAGAGACCCCTGTTTGAGTTGCTCCGAAGGACCACCATCATCCACTGCCGGACTAATTTCCTTCAGCTGTAATGATTTTGCACTGTGAAGTCAAACCGATAAGAAAAAGGAATAAAATTCGCTCTTCAGAACTCATTCATGCATGATACTGACGAACACTACTCGGATGAAAGGCAAACACATGATGCGAGGATGGAATATGTATGAAAAACAGGATGGTGTGACATATTCACACCTATGATGTGGTAACTAAGCAGAAGGCATTTCAACAAATTAGAAGCACTGCAAGCTAGACACCATATGAAAGATGCAACCAATATCACTCTGCCAAGTTCAAACTGTATGGCGTTTCAACAAATTAGAAGTAGTACATGCTAGAAATCATATGCAAGACACAACCAATATCACAGTGGCGACTTAAAGGTGTCTTATCATAAGTGACTGATGCGGGATATGCAAGAATAGTAGTCTGATGTAGAAACAGGAACACATGTCATATTCACAGGCATTATGTGTAAAGTAAGCAAATGCAATTCAACAAAGTTAGAAGCAATACAAGCTAGACATCATACGCAACATGCAACCACATATAATAGTGCCAAGTTAGAGCAAGCACCTGTGATGGTGGAGTAGGGGAGATGTGCTCATCATCTACACAGCTACGTTGACTGTCTAGCCTTGCGTTGTCTTGCGAATCTTGTTGGGAGGATGGCGGAGTAGAATCTGTAGAGAACCTCCGTTTCAGTTGCTCGGAAGGACCACCATCATCCAATGCCTTGCCAATTTCCTTCAGCTTCATTGATTTTGCATTGTGAGGTCATACCGACAAGAAAAAGGAATATCATTCGCTCTTCAGAACTCATTCATGCATGATACTGACGAACACTACTCTGATGAAAGGCAAAGTCATGATACGAGGATGGAATATGTACGAAAAAATGGATGGCTTGACATATTCACACCTATGATGTGGTAACTAAGCAGAAGGCACTTCAACAAATTAGAAACACTGCAAGACACCATATGGAAGGTGCAATCAATATCACTCTGCCAAGTTAAAACTGTCTCGTCATAGGTGGCGTTCATCAAACTAGAAGCAATACATCCTAGAAATCATATTCAAGACGCAAAATAATATCACACTGCCAACTTAAAGGTGTCCCATCATAAGTGACTGATGCAGGATACACAAGAAGAGTAGTTTCATGTAAGAACATGGACTGATAGACAGATATAGTATGTACCAAAAACAGGAAAGCGTGTCATATTCACTTGTATCATGTGTAAGCTAAGCAGATGCAGTTTACACTAATTAGGAGCAATACGAGCTAGACACCATATGCAACATGCAACCAGATATCACACTGCCAAGTTAGAGCAAGCACCTTGGATGGTGGAGTAGGGGAGCGGAGACTTGGACCTTGTAATGCACTATGAGTACAAGGAGAATCGGTACAGATGCTCCGTTTACGTTGCTGCAGAGGACGACCATCATCGCCTTCCTTACTCTTTTCCTTCCTCTTTCTTGATTTTGCCTTGTCAATTCAAACCCACAAGAAAAAGGAATAAAATTTGCTCTTCAGAACTCATTGATGCATGATACTGACGAACACTACTTTCATGTAAGGCAGCCGCATGATAGGAGGATGGAATATGTATGAAAAACAGGACGGCGTGACATATTGACATGTATGATGTATAAAGTGTAAACTAAGCACAAGGTGCTTGAACTTGTTAGAATCGATGCAAGCTAGAAACCATATGAAAGATGAAACCAATATCACTCTGCCAAATTAAAAGGGTGCCCTAACAAATGTATTTGACCAAATTAGAAGCAATACATGGCAACAGGCTAGAAATAATATGCAATATGCAACGAATAAAGGTGACTCATCGTAAGTGATTGATGCAGGATACAGAAGAGAGGTAGTTTCATGTAAGAACAAGGTTAACACATAGATGTAGTGTGTACCAAAAATAGGAAGGCATGTCATATTCACAGGTATAGTGTGTAAACTAAGCAGATGCAATTTACCCTAATTGGAAGCATTACAAGCTAGACACCGTATGCAACATGCAACCACATATCACACTGCGAAGTTAGAGCAAGCACCTGTGATGGTGGTGTAGGGGAAGTGCGGTCTTCAGGTACAGAGCTATGTTCAATATCTTCATTTAGGCTTGCTGTTTATTGAGAATCATGTGGAGAGGATGAAATTGCATTCTTTATAAGAGTATTGCGTCTCATATTAACCCACGCGCGTGACTGTCTCATCACAAGCGATAGACGCAGGATACACAAGAACAGTAGTTTGATTTAAGAACATGGTGTGATAGGCAGATGTAGTATGTACCAAAAACAGGAAGGCGTGTCATATTCACATGTATAATGTGTAAGCTAAGGAGATGCAATTTAACAAATTAGGAGCATTGATGAGGGATACAGAAGAAAAGTAGTTTGATGTAAGAACATGGTTAATAGAAAGACGTAGTATGTACCAAAAACAGGAAGGCATGTCATATTCACAGGTATAATGTGTTAACTAAGCAGATGCAATTTACCCTAATTAGAGGCATTACAAGGTAGACACCATATGCAACATGCAACCACATATCACACTGCCAAGTAAGAGCAAGCACCTGCGATGGTGGTGTGGGGGAATTGCGGTGATCAACTAGAGAGCTACGTTGACTATCTTCATTTAGCCTTGTTGTTTCTTGAGAATCATGTGGGGAGGATGACACTGCACTCTTTAAACTAGTAGGGCGTCTCACAGTAACCCAATCGGGTGACTGTCTCATCATAAGTGATTGACGAGGGATACAAAAGAGCATTAGTTTGATGTACGAACATGGTTAATAGACATGTGTAGTATGTATCAAAAACAGGAAGGCATGTCACTATCAAAGGTATAATGTGTAAAGTAAGCAGATGCAATTTAACCAAATTGGAAGCAATACAAGCTAGACACCATATGCAACATGCAACCACATTTGACAGCGCGAAGTTAAAGCAAGCACCTGGGATGGTTGTGTGTGGCAATTGAGATCATCAACTGCAGAGCTACGTTTACTGTCTCCAACTGCTGACACTACACCCATTAGAGCGCTGAAACGCTTAGTGCTTATCTTCGAATTACACTGGAGCGACTTCTGTCTTTTCTTTTCTGCATTCATCAACACTGTGTCAGAGTGTGAAATACCCATGCATAAAAAACAATAGTGTGAGTATGGGTGAAGTGTGTGCACAATTAGTACAGTGTAAAGGTAGCAGATAGCAGGTCGGTGAGAAATAAATGACGGGAGACATATGATAGCTCTACAACATGCATGGCACACTAAATTACTACAGGATTCTATGAAAATAACAGTCGACTGAAAGCAAATAGGTCAGTCCATTTTTTCTGCACCGTCCGATGTACAAAGAACGGGCAGATCACCTTCATCTACCTCCAGCCAGTCAGTGTTGACAATCTTCCTCGAAACGCCAGCGACCACCGGCCCAGTATTCCTCCCCTGCCTGCGCCCTCCCCTCGACCTCACCGCACCGCCGTGCTTGGCACCGCCCCCCGGACATCCATTCAAGCCCCGCCGACCTCCAGATCGGGCGCAAGAAGCTCCTGCGCCCCACACCCCTATGATAGACACCGATGCGCTGCTTCCCCGGGGAATAGGCAGACTAGGTACTCCGCGCGCCTAAGCGGGTGCTGCTTCTTTTAATTGTGGTTCGACTGACCCTGAATTGAAATCCAGGCGGGCTACTGACCTCTAGCAAAGGTGAAATAGTAAAAGGGAGGAAACCTTGTGCATTTAGTATCACGAAGAAGATGCAGTAAGAAGCGCTCAACTAGTTTCTTTCGTGGGATGAATACGGTGTGAGCGGAGACGTAAGATTTGCACGAACAAGGGAAGAGGAGTACCTCTTTCTGCTGGCAGTGTTGTGTCCTCCTTCTGTTTTTCCGACGATCTTCTTGTTGTTCGCCAGAAACCAGAAGTTGTGGAGGACGGTGCAGCCTTGGACGAACCCATGGCCAAGTTGTTGAGTGTGGTGCGGTGGTCGTCTGTCGGCGGGGGGAAGCAGATCCGAGGCGGCGAACGATGGCGTAGCGGGAACAGCTCCGGTGCGGTGGACAGTTGCGACAGTGGAGCCGCAGCAGTGAGGCGCAGGACGGTGTGGTCGGAGTGGTTCTGGTACGACGCACGTCGGCGTCGGCGTTGTGGAGGCAGCTCTGCCTTGACTTCAGCTGCTAAGTCCTTGAGGGCATTGCGGTTGCGGTTGCGTTGGACGACAACGTCGGGGTACCGGCTCCGGCGTGATGGAGGAGGGCGGCGGTGGATTGGCCGCTATGGGGTGGAGGACGGAGGAGGCTGGGGTTTCACGGCTGGTGGAGAGGGCGTTTTCGTGCCCACGGAGTATGAATGGGGAAACGGAGGGAGGCGGGGAACTAAGGGGGGACAATGTTTCGGTTTGAGACGCGCTTGTTTGAAATTTGGGGAAAGTTACAAACTTTGCCCCCATCTAAAATTTCAGACATATTGTGGGTTGGGGGTAGGACCGTCATGTCAGGTGTCCCAAATGTGGGCGGGATAGATTTCGGCCGAGCGCATGGGTAGGCGTCCACGGCATATGAATGCTTCTCGGAGGCGGTTGAGACTGGCGTCTTGGTGAAGTTACAAACCTAACCCGGTTTAGACCTTTGGACATCGGGCCGATAGGCTACACGGGCCAGAGTCAGGACAGTAATTTCCTACCACCAAAACATTAGTCTCGCGCGGTTTCGGGTGACCAGAGGCCTATTTGGCGCTTCGTTCAATATTTGGGAGCAGAAGCATTAACGTTTTCGGTTCTCTTGAATTGAACTTTCAGGATTTGTCAAACTTCACAAATCTTTACTCTTGAAAATCCTAAAGCTATGATTATTTTGGAATGGAGGGGGTACATTTGAATATACATTGTACACGAGTATATATTAAAAATATGCAACTTACCTCAATTCATGCATGGTTCCAGATATAATCTCCTTGGTTGCAAAAAAAAAGTTAGATATGCGTATGAATATATATAGCATGTTCAAACTCACAACAAAGATTGATGCCCCCTTTTACATCTGATTTACAAATGCCATTATCTCGGGTTCAAATAGATGAATGCACTTCCTATGAATTCGAATCTTCAAAACCCCCTTTATGTTGAATTCGACATGTATTCTATTTCGTAGCTAGCAATTTGGAATGTATCCATGCAAGTGACAAATGTATAAAGTGCTTCACACTAACACATGGAGTGCACTAATTAATGTTTATATATGAATTGCAAAAGCATCCATTGCCTGTATTTCAAACCGCTCTCACTCTATGGATCGATAATATGAAATAAACACATGCACATGCTAGAATTCAATAGATTATGGGTGTCTGATAGACCAATTTTCGTCCATATGCAATTTGCAAAATTCATGATCTCATCCAAAAATAATAATGTCATTTATATTTTAATTTAATGCGTAGAACCGCCTTTTACACGTAGATGTACTATGCCTCACCCCGTTCTCACAAACGCATTATATATCTCTCTATCTAACGCATAAGTGCACACACTTTATATGCATCGGCATTTCTCTTTCACACATGCTCACAATCTATCTCAGGGTGTCGGGGTGTCTCACGCACATGCTCTCTCTGTCTCTCTCTCTCTCTTTCTGACTACTATGTACCACTCTTTTCACTAAACAGGAACACGTGTCATATTCACAGGCATTATGTGTAAAGTAAGCAGATGCAATTCAAGTTAGAAGCAATACAAGCTAGACATCATACACAACATGCAACCACATATAATAGTGTCAAGTTAGAGCAAGCACCTGTGATGGTGGAGTAGGGGAGATGTGCTCATCATCTACACAACTACGTTGACTGTCCAGCCTTGTGTTGTCTTGCGAATCTTGTTGGGAGGATGGCGGAGTAGAATCTGTAGAGACCCCCTATTTGAGTTGCTCCAAAGGACCACCATCATCCACTGCCGGACTAATTTCCTTCAGCTGTAATGATTTTGCATTGTGAAGTCAAACCGATAAGAAAAAGGAATAAAATTCGCTCTTCAGAACTCATTCATGCATGATACTGACGAACACTACTCGGATGAAAGGCAAACACATGATGCGAGGATGGAATATGTATGAAAAACAGGATGGTGTGACATATTCACACCTATGATGTGGTAACTAAGCAGAAGGCATTTCAACAAATTAGAAGCACTGCAAGCTAGACACCATATGAAAGATGCAACCAATATCACTCTGCCGAGTTCAAACTGTATGGCGTTTCAACAAATTAGAAGCAATACATGCTAGAAATCATATGCAAGACACAACCAATATCACAGTGGCGACTTAAAGGTGCCTTATCATAAGTGACTGATGCGGGATATGCAAGAATAGTAGTCTGATGTAGAAACAGGAACACATGTCATATTCACGGGCATTATGTGTAAAGTAAGCAGATGCAATTCAACAAAGTTAGAAGCAATACAAGCTAGACATCATACACAACATGCAACCACATATAATAGTGCCAAGTTAGAGCAAGCACCTGTGATGGTGGAGTAGGGGAGATGTGCTCATCATCTACACAGCTACGTTGACTGTCTAGCCTTGCGTTGTCTTGCGAATCTTGTTGGGAGGATGGCGGAGTAGAATCTGTAGAGAACCTCCGTTTCAGTTGCTCGGAAGGACCACCATCATCCAATGCATGATACTGACGAACACTACTCTGATGAAAGGCAAAGTCATGATACGAGGATGGAATATGTACGAAAAAATGGATGGCTTGACATATTCACACCTATGATGTGGTAACTAAGCAGAAGGCACTTCAACAAATTAGAAACACTGCAAGACACCATATGGAAGGTGCAATCAATATCACTCTGCCAAGTTAAAACTGTCTCGTCATAGGTGGCGTTCATCAAACTAGAAGCAATACATGCTAGAAATCATATTCAAGACGTAAACCAATATCACACTGCCAACTTAAAGGTGTCCCATCATAAGTGACTGATGCAGGATACACAAGAAGAGTAGTTTCATGTAAGAACATGGTGTGATAGACAAATATAGTATGTACCAAAAACAGGAAAGCGTGTCATATTCACATGTATCATGTGTAAGCTAAGCAAATGCAGTTTACACTAATTAGGAGCAATACGAGCTAGACACCATATGCAACATGCAACCAGATATCACACTGCCAAGTTAGAGCAAGCACCTTGGATGGTGGAGTAGGGGAGCAGAGACTTGGACCTCGTAATGCACTATCAGTACAAGGAGAATCGGTACAGATGCTCCGTTTACGTTGCTGCAGAGGACCACCATCATTGCCTTCCTTACTCTTTCTTGATTTTGCCTTGTCAAGTCAAACCCACAAGAAAAAGAATAAAATTTGCTCTTCAGAACTCATTGATGCATGATACTGATGAACACTACTTTCATGTAAGGCAGCCGCATGATAGGAGGATGGAATATGTATGAAAAACAGGACGGCGTGACATATTGACATGTATGATGTATAAAGTGTAAACTAAGCACAAGGTGCTTGAACTTGTTAGAATCGATGCAAGCTAGAAACCATATGAAAGATGAAACCAATATCACTCTGCCAAATTAAAAGGGTCCCTAACAAATGTATTTGACCAAATTGGAAGCAATACATGGCAACAGGCTAGAAATTATATGCAATATGCAACGAATAAAGGTGACTCATCGTAAGTGATTGATGCGGGATACAGAAGAGAGGTAGTTTCATTGAAGAACAAGGTCATTGTATTTGAAGCGAAAGCACGATATTGTCACTGGACTTCAGAATAAGCTCATCACGGTCACCACATACATTTTGTCGTGCTAACCAACATGTGGTTGGATGGTTAGAGGACAGTGGTTTCTCGAGCCCACCAAGGTTAAAGTCCCGGTGCTCGCATTTATCTCGTGTTAATTTCAGTATTTTCCGACAATGTACGTTCAGTGGGAGGAGACGTTCCACTCGACTACGAGGCACCTATGGTGACTTCGTAAAATCTCAAGATCATATATGCTGGCCCACTCTCTCGAAGGTGCTCATAGGGGTAGGGTTCGCGTGTGTGCGCTTATAGCGGTGAGTGCTTGCGCGTATATATGAGCCCTTGCGTCTGTACCGTGTTAAACAAATACTCCCTCCGTCCCATAATATAAGAACGTTTTTGACACTATTGTAGTGTTAAAAACGTTCTTATATTTTGGGACAGAGGGAGTACATATCATGATTATACGGTCACTGGCTCACCCGTACAACTCCGTATTTTGTTGATGACACAATCAATTGACCAGTCAAACATTCCACACGGCGCAACTAGTGTTGCACCATCGGGGCGCGTAACCGTGGGGCCCACCTGTCAGCCCGTATATGAAAGAAAGAAATGGTAGTTTGAGTCTGTAATGTGTTAATAAAATAGGAGTACATTTTAGGGTGATCATACGGTCACTGGCTCACCATACAGCTCCGTAATTTGTTGATAACACGATCAATTGACCAGTCAAACGGTCCACATTCAGCAGCGCACATTACCATAGGGCCGACCCGTCAGCGCGTATATGAAGGACAGAAATGGTAATAAATTAGTGGTCGGTGGGTATTCGAAGTCGTGAGACCTCTGGTTGGCAGTCACCGACGGTTGGGGGGCATTCATTGGGCGGTGGGGTGGGGATCCCCGGAGAAAAAGCTCAGCGGGGGGGGAGGGGCTAGAGGGATGGCCAGTGCGGCGGCGGACCGGCGGTGGGGAGTGGTTTCGGGGAGGGCGGGCCGGCCGCGGGCGGCGGGGGCTGGCGGTTCAGCCGGTGGTGGCTAGCGGCTCAGGGGGGTGGAGTTTGATGATAAACTGGAGGCCCTTGATTTCGTATCCAACGGCTGGAAAATCTAATCACCAGAGATGAAAAAGTCACTCGACTGACGTGTAGCCTCACCCCGCACGTACACATGCACGCACGCAAGACACACACGCATGTAGGCGTGCAACACTGACACGTACACACGCACGCATGCTGGCGTGCAACACTCACACGTACACATGCACTCATGAACACACGCACGTACGCACCCATGCATGCAACACTGAAACGTACCCTTGCACGCACGCAACACTCCCACGCCTGCATGCCCACAGAACACGACGCAAGACACACGCTCAACCTATACGTGCATGCACCCTTTGTTAAGGACATGGATTGTTACGGGTATTAATCAATCTTATCTGTGATAAGTAGAACATTGATGTTTGCAGCGGTCTTTATGAATCACAACGTATCGAACGGGCTATCAACATAGTAGGCTTATCTACATGAAAAAGATGACATCACACTCAATGAACAATCATCGGTTTATGAAATGCCCGCTTCTGACCGCCCTGGCCCACCAAAGGTTCCTCTATTGTGCGCTACCTGCGTTGGGTCACTGACATGCAGGCCATGCACCCAAAGAGCCCACACGTTAGTGGAAGAACGGCACGGTGTCCTAGGTCAGAGTCGAGGGCGCCACTCACGGCACGCCCGGCTGAACACGCCTCCGTGCCGCATTCAAACGCCTCCATGAAACCCGCCCGTGCGGAAGCCGAGAAACCCACTCTGGACACACGTCCGTTCATGACCGGGCCGGCGTTAAACGCAACGCCGGCCGAGCTCCTCCCGTCCGCCGTCTATTTAATCTCCTATTTAAACGAGGCCAAACGCCGGCCAAGAATCGCACACCTCCGCCGCTCCCCTATCTCCTCCACAATTTTTTCCACTCTTACAATGGCTTACGAAGAGTAGTTATTCCGCATCCAAGCCGGCTGGGTAGCCCGCCGGATACGAGCTATGCAGCTCACTGATCCACCTCCCTCCCCTCGCCCGAAAGAGCCAGTTGCCGCCCCAAGCCGGCGCGCAGTTCAGCAACTTGCCGCTCCAGGCCAGCTCGACGAGGAGCGGTGCACGGGCGTCGTTGCTGCCGTCCACGCCGCCGCCTCGTACCGCGTCTCCCGTTTCTGTGGCCGAGACTCCCATGCCGGTGGCCGCGCCATGCAAGCAGCGACAGAAGCCGGGTGCGCGGAGAGCGATGAGTCGGTGGCCAGCGCCTCCGCGTCCGCCACCATCATCGAGGAGAAGTAGAACACGGGAGGCCGCCGCCGCTTGGGTCCCATGAAGGCCACCGCGGAGGCGACGCCGGCGTACACAGCAGGTGTCTTGCCGGATCCTTTAATTGCGAGGACCTTCGTCGACCCCGCATGGGCTCCACGGAAGAGGGGAATGTTAGGATGAACTCGAGCCGGTGCCGGATATGGCGAAGTAGTGGCCGGTGATGAACTCGAACCGGTGCCGGCCACCATCATCTTCGGCACCAGCCAATGATATCAGTTGGGCAGTGGGGAAGCGAGCCGTCCTTTGCGCTGAAGCATATACCTCCGGGGCTCCCGGCAGTCCGGTGATCGTGCTGTCGGACATGAGGAACACAAATCGATCAGCGGGCGACCATTTAGGCTAGGTATTATATACCTGTGCTGTCCAGAACTAGCACCGCGTAGTTCATTTGAATGTAATGAAATCCGTCATCTTTGTATGAAAATCCGGTATTTTATATGATTTCCGTCGTTGTTTATATGAAATATCAGTTTGTCTACGTGTTTGCATGAATTTCGTCCGGTTGGTTGAGTTGTTGTCATAATGTGTGCGGCTACGGTTGGATGGCGTAATTTGCGGGTCGCCGGTCGGTCTGCGGGTGGCTCGGGCGGCATTGTGGGACAAAAAAACACAGCTCCTGCGAGCTCGTCTCCAACGTGCGCGCTGGAGGATGCATGACAGCATGAGCACCCGAGCCATTCTTCGTTCATCGGTGGCAAAGGCACCGGTGGACAAAAGGGTCGCCAATATTTTGGCTACCCCGGGCAAGATCCAAACAGCCCCTCCCGACAGATTCAAATCCCTCGTTCACCGTGGAATTTTGCCATGTGTTGTTTTCATGGACTAGCAAGATGCCCGTGCATTGCACGGAACATCAAGATGCATTTTTTTACAAACTCCCGCATGCATGCAAGGGATAATTAATGTCCTCCTTTACTAGTACCACGAGGCAAACACCATTAATATTGCATCGATTAGTGTTAGTGGCCTTGTATATCTGCAAATTGTAATTTTGATAGTGGCCCCTTGTATATAAAAATGGAGGGAGAAAGATGAGAGATAAGGTGAGGAGGAGTGGGGCGTGGTGGTGACTGGTGGTCCGACTGGGCGGAGGCATGGGGATGGACGGCGCATTATGTCTAGGTTTGTATCTCTCTCTCACACACCCACGTAGGTGGGGGACGTGCACGAAGAGAAGAGGTGCACGCACGGCGCACGTACTCCCGTCTCTTCCCCAACCACACCCGCGCGGGTACACGGTGGAGTTCATTTCTGTATGAAAAAGGCAGCCCACGTGGTAATTTGGCACGTGTACTGGTTGTCCACTTGGTGGAGGGAGGATCGTCTACCATGGGTGAACAAACAAATTGCGACTTGACGCGTTATGTTAAATTAAAAAAAGAGGCAAACCATGTGGGGCCTACCTTAGAGGCAAGGCTCTATACACTGGAGTACTTTTGATGTGTCCCGTCAACTCGCAGAACGAGGAGAAGCTTGCTTAGTACGCCGTCTCCCCCGCCCACGGGCGCGGTGGCTCGCTGGATGAGGTGAAGCTTGCTTACGAGTAGTAGTAGTAGTACTACTACTACTACTGTACGCCTTTACGCCCGCTCCCTCGCCCACGCGCGCGGTGGCTCGCAGCACGAGGAGAAAATTTTACTACTCCCTCCGTTTACTCCTCGTCCCTACTACGTACTTTGGTTAGTACTCCCTCCATTTACTTATACAAGGCCACTATAAAAAAAATACATTTTGCATCTATACAAGGCCACAAATAGTAATCGAGACAAAAGTTACTACTCCCACCTTTCCAGTTTATGGCTCAATTTCAAAATCTCTCCAACCAAGGTAGACGGTGAGTGGTCGAATTAATTTCGTAGTTTTCACAAGTAATTAGTACGCTCGTTTTTCTCAAGAAGTTATGTTTACCGAGGCATTAATTAGAACGAATGCATGAATGACCACTAAATTTCCATGAACTTGTACATGCATTGGTTAGTTTCCTCTTGACACTGCTTGCGTCGGGTGATCTAACGCACCTCGAAATCCAACATGTAATGGTACTACTACTAGTATAGTAGAATTGAAACTTATCAAACGGAAAAACGAATGTTTTTTAGATGAGCCCTATAAACCCTAGTGGGTACGTACTCCGTAAAAATAGATTTTTCCAAAACTAAGTCGCTCCCTTTCATGAATTCTGTAGTATACTCCTCCGTCGACGCTCCCTTTCATGAATTCTGTACTTCCTGTCGCCGACATGTGGGACATATAGCAACCGGGTCGATGTGTCAAGCACCAAATAACAGTGCAGAACAGCAGGGGGACGCACCCCACTCATACCGGCCCAGTAGTAGTAATGAGCAATGAGACGTCAAATCACAATGCCGCACCTTCCCAGACGGACGAAGCAACCATTATTTCACACTTCGGTTCGCCATCATCTCAAACCACGTAGTATTGCTTCTGCCTCAAGAGGGACACGCACATCGCCTTGGTACATCATGACACGTGGGACCGCATGACAGAACATGCTCCCCCACCGATCGCTCAGTAAAATCACCTCATTTTTACTATACTTCCTCCGTATCGGTTTACTACATGGCATGCACATCGTTCTAGGTTGAGAATTTAACTGGCTATATATGTGATGAACAGTACTCTAGCCTTTTAGAAAATGTATACTTTTGTACAGTAGTACTATCGATGGATTGCGCCATGGAGCAAAAATTCAAATTAAAAAAAAGGTGGTACATATAGACAGTGCTCGTCGCCAAATTATGCATATAGTACTATTAAAAAAGCTAGTACGTGCTTAATTGGGGTGCTAAATTCTATTAAAGAAATACTAGTAGTATGTACATACTGAAGAGTTAAAGTAACGAGAAGAAACATAACATAGTTCTGCTGGGGGCTCAGCACAACACACCCCTCAAATTAAACTAAGCACACCTGAAATTAAACTATGCAACTAATCCGGTAGACACTACATTAGAAGTTTAGAACCACCATGAGCAACGACACTGCCACCTTACTCGGAGTCCTCGTCCACGTCCTCGACTTCGTCCTTGTCCCTCTTCCTCTTGGCCGATACTTCTTTGCTTGAACCGCACACTTGGCTGTTGCTCTTCATCCAACCCTTGTAGATATTGAAACAAAGGTAGCCATCCATTGCAGCGTAGTGGATGTGGTCTATATCTAGTACATTCCGCTGCCATGCATGACGATGAAACGTGTAATGAGGTTTCTCCAGTTTACGGTACGAAGGATGAACCATGGCTCCTGCCAGGGTCAGCATTGAAGGCTGACGAGAGGGCACCAGCCGATTCTTCTGGAGGTTGAAGGGGTTGCCTACAATGAGGCCTATCCGACCCAGGACTTCTTTGTCGTTCTTAAAGTCTACAGTAACAAATTTCACTGTTTTGTCCTTGAGGAAGTTCTTAAAATCCTGGCACTCAACGTCGGCATGGCATATGTGGTAGACCAAGCAAACGTTATGTACGCAAACCTGGATCACGGCGGGCTTCTTCCTCTCTTCATCCTTTAGATCCTTCTCTCGTCCCAAGACTGTGGTGTACTCAACATCTAGCCCAGCGACCCACTCATCATCTGAGTTTTCGAACATGCGTCTGAAGCGAGAAAAGCATCCTTTCACCGTCGTGGAAGAACGGGTGTAGATGACGTCGAACTCATCGCCGGTGATGGTTCTAACCTTGTACTCACCGCCGATCATTGAGATTTGGGACGCCATGGATTTGGGAGGAGGGTTAGGATTAGTGGAACTGCCGTAATGTGAATGGACGGGACGACTAGGAGTGAACCGCCGTAGTATTGAAGGACGTGCGGGGACGAGTAGGAGCAAACTGCCAGCGTGCGAACGGCAGGGTAGTGGCTTTCCATTCTCCCATGATACGGGCTTCCGAGAGCCCTTGGATCTGGGATTGAACGGTTGCATGGCGTGATTCTAGACCTATGGGTGAATATCCTATCCTGGAGGGTTATTCTGCAAATTTTCAGCAACTTAGCATGCGACCGTTTGATCTCAGATCCAAGGGCTGCCAGCAGCCCGTATCATGGTCGCGCCTACCACGACCGTCGCGTCGCTCACGCGGTCGCGCCCTTGGAGATTTAACACGGTGCGTTAGGCTATCTGATGTTGGCATGTCATACATAGTCATCACTTAGTCACTCATACTACAACAAGGTTGGCTATAAGGTTGGCTATAAGTGTATTTTTTTACTCCTCTCTATCTCTTTCTTCGTACTCCCTGTGTCCCATAATATAAGAACGTTTTTGACACTAGTGTAGTGCCAAAAATGTTCTTATATTATGGGACACAAGGAGTACTAGTATTTATTGCATTTGCCAAGGAGTGACCTCTTCCAATGAAATGGTGTTGCTAAGTTTGCTTCATTTAATTAGCTATAGACTCAAAATTGTCTTTTCACCTAGGTACACGCGCTTAGCACCGTTTCTTCCTTGGGTCACCAAACTAGTCTCTCTCTTCTTGATTAACTTGCCACATCAGACTTTATGCCTATGTGGCAAGCTTAAGCACCTGTAGGAGCAAGTAAAAGTAAGTACAATAGTGCGCTTTACATGGCATTTTCGCATATGTGGAGGAAAGAGAGGCAAGGAAAAAGTGGAGAAGTGGGCTCTCATGCAAGAGCCAGCCTCAACTACATGGTGGAGCATTGGGAGAGGCACCTGTATGGAGGTGGTCAGGAATCGGGAGACTCACGCCGGTCGTAGCGCCACAGTTGAAATGATAATGGCAAGTCAAATCACGGGGCCCCACCTGTCCAGCAGTAACTCGCTATCAAATCACACAGCCCTACGTTTGCAGCAGCCTACTCCTCGTCTTCTCGTGTCTGTGTCAAACCGACTAGGCGGAACTGCCCGCCTACCGTGCAGGAAAAGCCCCGCCCTCGACTTTTAAATACAACTACATCCGCTTAAGAATCCAATGATATACTTTTTGTGACATAGTAACTCATATTTCGTTAGTCAAATGGATGACCTAGAACTACGTGCAGGCCCTATAAACCGAGACGCCTAAAAATAAAAAAACCGAGACGGAGAGGGTAGTTCAGCACGTATCTTTTTAGATCAATATAGTCGGGATTCACCAAGGAGCAAAACCAAGTGGCAGGCTGCTCCTGTCGTGTTGGCGTAGCAACTCAAGCAGGGTCAGTCCGCACACAAAATGGCGACACACTTAACAGGACCCCTTTGGCCGACATGTGGCTCATCCACCGTCTTGTTCCACGTGCGATGCACCAAATTACAGTTCGGAGCAGTGGTTAGAATTGGAGGCACCCCGGTCGTAGCGCCGCAGTAGTAGAAAATGAGCGATGAGGAGTCAAATCACAAAGCCCCACCTTTCCCGCATTAAGATGGACGGACGAAGCAACCATCATTTCACTCTAGGGTGCAAGAGCATAAAGAAAAGAGAAAACATTGATGCGTGCAGCAGCTACCTAGGGCACCCTAGGGTAGGGGTCTCCACTACAGATCCTTTTTTTTAAAGCGCCTCCACTACAAATAGGCTTCTCCCTCGTCCTCTTGAAGAAAACCGATGATGAGTGCGGCGGTAGGGTTTGTAGGAGTACTACGGCATGCGGGGCCACGTCGTAGTAAACGGGTTCGAGTCGACGCCTTAAATATGTGTGGGCCGCTTGGTTTTACGGGAACGAGGCAGCATTTTGGGTTCGGGGACCAGTGGAGATATAGTACGTACAAAAAATTGTGGACGTAGGTTCGGCCGAAAGGCAATGATGCATGGGCCCTGCATTTTGATATACCCGGGGCCGCATGAAATTTGCTACTCTACTCAAAACTAGTAAGGTGCACATGTATTGAACACATGAGCTTTCGAAACCAAATTACGAATAAATACACACTATAGCATGTAAAGCTTTGAGTCATATATGCAAGATGTAGATGTTCATTTAGTTCTTATAGTTCATCTCATTCAAAATCAATTCGTTTTATAAAAATGTTAAGATTCATGGGGTTGTGCATTGTAAATCATAAAGTAAAAAACAGATAATGGCAATTCATTTAAAAATAATAATCAATTATGATACAGAAGATGCTAGAACAAAGGAGAAGTGCATGTGTTTTGAGGTTTGTGCATTATGCTTAAGTTCAACCATGGAGTCTTCTAAATTGTACATGTGGCAGATCTGGTGGAATGTTGATGATATCCAACGGCCAGTAGTGCTCGGATTTGCCTATCTCTGCACTGTCGGGTTAGCTTCATCCAGCGACCATCTTTCAAAGTTATTAGCACACTATATAGTTCTTGTGCCATAGTTGCATGTTTTGGAAAAAAGCTACTAGTGGGTTGTACTATCTATTTAGGAATAGAAGATGTATACATGGAAGTTGTAGGGAAAGAGATGACATGGAGCATCTCAATTCCTATGAGTAGGGATTGGAAAAGAGATGTCATTTTGTCACGACCGGTTTTTCAATAAAATAATTATTGAGAAACCTATCCCTGTTACGGACCAGCGAGGAAGAATTCCTTCTCACTGATAGACAATACATTGGTCACAGAAGAAGAATACCAGGAGTACTAATTATAATACAAAGTTGAGCAGAGACTGCCCAACAATTTATTACATGCACGCCGATAAAACAATACGGCGGATAGGGTGGCAAACTTCTAACTCACGATAAAAATGGTGGTGGAAATATCATCGCGAAGCGAGTGACATGATTCCAGAATACTACAATTCTTCGAGCGTCGGAGTGAGGCTCGAGAATACTTATTGCGGGTGGCGGAAGCGTAAACGATACAAGTGACCAATATCCGGGATCGCGCAGGACTGACTAGGACTCCTCTAGGCGTCGGACGCGCTATCAAACTCTTCATCCAAGAGGTCGCCTTCGTCAACATCTGGCCAAATCAACAAGCCAGGTGAGTACTATGAAAGTACTCGCAAGACAGTTCGGACATAAGGTATAACAAATGCAAACATGAAGCACGTGAATAAGTTAACCAGTGCGATCAGACACAGAGATAATAAATACTGGGTGCCAAGCGAGGGTCTGAATGACGCATCGAGCGGAAACTGCAGAATAGTAATACTTTTGCCAAACGAGTGTCTGAAAGACTCCTCGAGAGGAAAGTGCGGAATAATAATACTGGTGCCAAACGAGTGTCTGAAAGACTCCTCGAGAGGAAAATGCGGAATAAAAATACAGGTGCCAAACGAGTGTCTGAAAGACTCCTCGAGAGGAAAATGCGGAATAAAAATACAGGTGCCAAACGAGTGTCTGAAAGAGTCCTCGAGCGGAAAATGCGGAATAATAATACAGGTGCCAAACGAGTGTCTGAAAGACTCCTCGAGCGGAAAATGCGGAATAATAATACAGGTGCCAAACGAGTGTCTGAAAGAATCCTCGAGCGGAAAATGCAGAACAATAATGCCACAATCGGGCATCGGGGCGACACCACATAAAGGGCTTATAACAGAAAGTAAAGACAGTGCATGCCGCAGTCGGACGTCTGAGCGACATCACATAAAGGGCTTATATCGAAAGTGAGAAACGAGTACACGCCACAGTCGGACGTCTGCGCGACGTCTCATAAAGGGCTTATATTGTAACACAACAATACAATAATTCAGGAATATAACTTATCACAAGCACGAGACAAATATAATGTTAGTCCATCCACAGGAATAACAATAAAATTGAATTTACCACTTGAGCTTGTTCACCGGGGGCAAGTTTTTCACACGGATAGATTTGGATATGAAGTCTACATTACTGATCATGGATACGATGATTTGGAAAGAATTGACTCTGCAGAGTTTGTACTTAACCACAGCCAACGGATTTCAGTAGTCACGGGGACTAGTTCCGTCTACGGTGTTCTGGAAGGAACACGTCTAACCAGTACACACCCAATTTAACCATCCGAAACCAGGGATCACCCTCGGCAACATTCAGGAAAAACCCTGAGTCGGGGAGGCTACAACCTCGCGTAGCATGGGATCAAATTTCTATACGCGCGCTATAAGGGGGTGCCCCCCCTCTCGGTCCCAACCGGAAACACCCATGCCCCCTGACCGAATGAGTGGCTTTAATCCTGGGCCAAGGTACCATCATCCCGGCCTCTCTGTTTGGTGTGTACACGGAAAGAGGTTACCAACTAACTAAACAGTATCCTGGCAATGAGACATGTGGTAGCACGGAAAGGGGAAGGGACAATAACACGGCTCCAACCATGTTAACGTCGGAAAAGTTGGATGACACAAGCCTGGCATGCTACAACAGTACCACCTTGCTGCCCTTCATGTCACCACATGATTAGGCCACCTCTTATCAGAGGTCATCGCAACTTTGGAACATGCGGGAAAAGATCGATAACGTGGCTCCAACCACGTTAACGTCGAAGAGAGTCGGATGACGCAAGGCTGGCATGCTACAACAGTACCACCTTGCTGCCCTTCATGTCACTACATGATTAGGCCACCTCTCATCAGAGGTCATCGCAACTTCAGAACCACCGGGTCGTTGCCTTACAAGCAACGAGGTACTTATCGACACTCACAAGCCACGCACAAACTTTCACATGAACATGCAAAACATCTGCCATATCAAATGTTCAAACATGCTTGCCTGGTTCGGAGAAGTCGGAGTCTAGCTCGGCGAAGTTCGCGGCTCCGTCCCCTCTCCCGGAACCTACGGCAATCACGAAACGGGGTACTAACGTGAAAACCAACACATGCACAGAAACTTTGCCAAATATTTTTCAAATAAATCCCATAAAAAACTAGACAAAATTTGGAGATTGACAGAAAAAGAATCACTCAAAAATACCTTTTCATTAAAAAGTTATAAAGGTTTCTCTCCAGGGACCTTTCTGTAATGAAACAGAAAAGTTCCAGGGTTTTAACTGAGAAAACAGAAAACGCTTCGGCTGGGAATGCGCAAGCGCAAGGAGAAAACGTATTTTGCCCGAAGGCGCCAACAGAAAACGGTTCGGGGAAATAAAACAGAGGCTGACACGCGGGGCCCGCATGTCAGGTTTGAAAGCTCGCTGGCGCCCGAAGACGGCGGTGGACGTCGGCGTCGAACCACGGCGAGTTAGAAGAAACGGAGGGTACCAAGAGCTTCAGTGTCTTCTTCCGCGTCAGTGGGTGGTGGACTCGTCCAACGGGGAGCACCACGTCGACGGCGACACTATCTCCGGCGGACGGCGGTTCGGGTGAGGTTGGGGAACTCCGGTGGAGGGCTGCAAAGAACGAATTGAGGCGCGGGTCAGAACGGGTGATGCAAGGAGAAGCTACTGGCAAGAGAATGGGGGCTGCGGAGCACACACGGGGGCGAATCGGGCTGGATCCCGTGGCGGATCGCGGCGGCCGGAGTCGAGGAAGGAGACCTCCTCGGGGCTCTTCCAGTGGCTAGGCGTGCTCTAGGGGAAGTGTAGGGCTGGTGGGTGCTCGAGTTGAAGCTCGGGACCTCTATTTATAGGCAGATCGACGGGGTGGCCGTGAACGGAGAATCTCCGGCGAGCGATTACGGCGGAGCAGTGGGTTGGCAGGGGGTTTGAGCGGTCGAGCAGCATCAGTGGATGTTACGGGACTCGTTTTGCAGCTAAACGGAGCTGGCCCTGGCGTAATGGCGTCTGCTCACGGTGAGGTGACCGCACGGGCTCAACAGCGGCAGAGAGCGCGCTCCGCGCCCTGCGGTTCACGACGAGAGCGGCAGCGCGTTCGGGGGAGTGGACGGCCACGCGGTGGTCTCCGGTGGTTTGGGCGGCGCTGGGTGGAGTCGGCGGCGCCGTGTCTCCCGCTGGCGCCCGCAAAGCCGCCGCCGGCGTCGGTCACGGGGCGGCGCACCTTCTGCTGCTCGTCGCCGACGCCCGCAAGATGCCAGGCACTCGTGCGGTGCAGGAACGAGAGGGCGAGGACGAGGAGCAAGGCGACGCGAGGGTACTGGCGAGATCGACGCCCGTTTCTGAAGAAAACGACAGCAGCCACTGCAGTGTTTTCTGAACTTAACTGAAACTTGACAGAGACAGTGCACTGCAGGTGTTCGACAAGTAGGTTTTGGTAAAGATATGAATTTTTTCTGGAGCTGTAACTAGGTGAGATGATCACTCAAAGCACCCAGGGGCTGCATGAATTTACTTGGAATTTTTGGAGAAAGTTTTGAATGAATTTCACCAAATTTGGCAAATCTGGTCCAAACTTGCAGCTGATGTAGTTTGAAAATTTTGAACTGGAGACCAGTGGATCATCATGGTACTAGGTTGAGGGTTCAAAGGACTAGGAGGGGAAAGAAGTTTGGGGCCAAAAATCAAAACAGAAAAAGGAGTTCCTTTGTAAATCTCCAAGTGCTATAAGAGAAGACAGAAATTTATTTGAATAGAATTTGAATGGAAATGATCACATGAGGAGGTTCAACTTGCTGGATTTGATGCAAATCATGATCCAAAGGTGAGGGAAGGGTTAGGAGAGAGGATTTGCACTAATGCCATGGCAAGAAGGAATAGTTGAAAGTGGCAAAGGACTTTCCAAAAGCCATAGTGCAAATTCAAGAAAAGGTTTTCAAAAGTTATTTTCTCAAATGAAAAACATTTTGTCTTGAGTCCAATGAAGAGCAAGAACCTCCAAGACCAAAGGAAGATCTTGGGTGGATCCAAACAAAACTTTTGCCATAAAGAAAAAAAAATTGAGAGTGAGAGTTCTCTTGAAGAAAATTTTTAAATCACTCCCTTCAAGTCAAATAAAAATCTTTTGAAAAATCCAATAAAAACTTGGGTGTCACAACACCTACCCCCTTAGGAAAAATCTCGTCCTCGAGATTTCTGCTGATCCTCAAATAGATATGGATACTCTGCTCGGAGGAAATCTTCCCTTTCCCATGTGGCTTCATCCTCAGTGTGGTTGCTCCACTGGACCCTGAAAAATTTTGTCGTTTTCTGACGGGTCCTCCGTTCAGACTCTTCTAAAATCTTTACTGGCCTTTCTCTGTAGGTGAGATCTGGTTGCATATCAATGTCCTCATGAGGTACATGTTTCTCCGGGTTACTCACACATTTCCTCAACTGCGAGACGTGGAATACGTCATGGACGTCTGACAGCTCCTTGGGGAGGTCTAGTTGGTAGGCTACTGTGCCTCTTCGTGCCTTTACACAAAATGGTCCAATAAACCTTGGGGCTAGCTTCCCCTTAATTTTGAACCGTTGCAGACCCGTCATAGGAGATACTCGGAGGTATACGGAATCACCCGGTTCAAAGCTGACCTCACGATGCTTCTGATCATAGTAGCTCTTTTGTCGGCTCTGTGCTGTCTTGAGTCTGTCCCTGATTTGTTTAACTTTTTCCTCAGCCTCCTTAAGCATATCTGGGCCGAAGATACGGCTGTCACCTGTTTCTGACCAATTCAATGGGGTACGACACCTCCGTCCGTACAATGCTTCAAAGGGTGCCATTTGCAAGCTGGCTTGGTAACTGTTGTTGTACGCAAATTCGGCATAGGGCAAACTCTCTTCCCAACTGGATCCATAGGTGAGTACACAGGCTCTTAGCATATCCTCCAGGATTTGGTTTACACGTTCTGTTTGTCCATCTGTCTGAGGGTGGTATGCTGTACTGAAAGCTAGTTGCGTGCCCAGAGCTTGTTGTAGGTGATCCCAAAATTTGGAGACGAATTGGGTGCCTCGGTCTGATATTATAGTCTTTGGGACTCCGTGCAAGCAAACTATACGGGAGAGATAGAGTTTCGCCAGTCTTTGTGTGGAGTAGGTAGTCTTCACGGGAATGAAATGAGCAACCTTGGTTAGTCGCTCTGTGATGACCCATATGGCATCATTTCCGCGTTGTGATCGGGGTAATCCGACAATGAAGTCCATTCCGATTTCATCCCATTTCCACTCCGGTATCCTGTTAGGCTGAAGTAGCCCTGCTGGCTTTTGGTGCTCGGCCTTGATGCGCTGACATGAATCGCAACAAGCAATGAATGTGGCTATATCTCTTTTCATACCGTGCCACCAAAATCTTTCCTGGATGTCCTTGTACATTTTGGTTCCTCCAGGATGGATCGAGTATGGAGTGGTGTGGCTTTCCGTCAAGATCTGTTGCTTGAGTTCCTCAATGTTAGGTACGCAAAGCCTGTCCCGGTACCATAATGTTCCTTCACTGTCCGTGACGAATTCTGAAGTCTTACTACGGTTCATTTTCTTCTTTATGCCTTCGATACTGGGATGTCCCTGTTGGGCCTTTTTGATTTGTTCCACTAGGGTGGGTTGTATCTCCAGGTTCGATATGGTGCCCTCAGAGACTAACATCATGTTGAGCCGAGTGAATTCTCGCTGAAACTCAGGCCTCAAACTTTGCTGACCGTCACTGTCCGGGCTGGGGCTTCGACTAAGGGCATCAGCCACTACATTTGCTTTTCCTGGGTGGTAGTGAATACCGACGTCATAGTCCTTGACCAGTTCCAACCAGCGTCGTTGGCGTAAATTCAGCTCTGGCTGTGTGAAAATATATTTGAGGCTCTTATGGTCCGTATATATTTCACAGCGATTTCCCAACAGAAAGTGCCTCCACTCCTTGAGTGCATGTATGACCGCTGCTAGCTCCAAGTCATGTGTTGGGTAATTTTCCTCATGCTTTCGCAGTTGCCTGGAGGCATATGCGACAACTTTGCCATCCTGCATTAGTACACATCCGAGACCTTTTCGGGACGCGTCACAATACACCTCAAAGCTCTTGTGTATGTGTGGCACAGTTAAGACTGGTGCGGTTGTCAGCTTTTTCTTGAGTTCTTGGAAGCTCTGCTCACATGCTTCCGTCCATACGAATTTCTTGTCTTTCTTGAGTAGTTGGGTCATAGGCTTTGCCACAGTGGAGAATCCTTCAATAAATCTCCTGTAATATCCGGCGATTCCTAGGAAACTCCGCACATCTGTGACGTTCGCGGGTGGCTTCCAGTCCAGTATGGCCTTGACCTTTTCTGGGTCCACGGCTACGCCTTCTTGGTTCAGTATATGGCCTAAGAAACCAACTTGTCTTAGCCAAAATTCGCATTTGCTAAACTTGGCGTACAACTGATGCTTCCTCAATTCTCCCAAAACCACTCTGAGGTGCTCAGCATGCTCTTCGGGTGTCCTCGAGTAAACCAGAATATCGTCAATGAATACCACCACAAATTTGTCCATGAATTTCATGAACACCTTGTTCATGAGGTGGACGAAGTATGCGGGGGCGTTTGTTAGACCAAAAGGCATCACTGTGAACTCGTATAACCCATATCTGGAAGTGAATGCTGTCTTGGGGATATCCTCTGTTTGTACCTTCAGTTGATGGTATCCTGATCTCAAATCAATCTTTGAAAATACTTTAGCTTGTGCGAGCTGGTGAAACAAATCATTTATCCGTGGCATCGGGTATTTGTTTTTGATGGTGACCATATTGAGGGCTCAATAGTCTATGCATAGTCTCAGTGTCCCATCCTTCTTCTTGGCGAACAATACGGGCGAACCCCATGGTGAGGAGCTGGCTCGTATAAACCCCTTGTCCAGTAATTCCTTTATCTGCTTCTTCAACTCCACCAATTCCGAGGGTGCCATTCTATACGGCTTCTTATAAATGGGAGCGGTGCCAGGTGCTAATTCAATGCTGAATTCGATCTCTCGGTCTGGTGGCATACCTGGTAGTTCTTCCGGGAACACATCAGGGAACTCGCATACCACTGGCACTTTTCTTAATTCTGCGATGTCCATCTTGTTCAGTTTTGGTTTCTGTGATCGTGGCCTTTCTTGAGCGGAAACTCTTATAGTCTTGCCGTGATGGTGAGTGAGAATCACTATCCGATTAAAACAGTCGATGAATCCTTTGTTGGTGGTTAACCAGTCCATTCCTAAAATGACATCCAGTTCTTTACTTTCCAACACGATGAGATTCGCGTGGAATGGTAGTCCTTCGAACTCAATGACCACTCCTTGGCAGTAACCCTGAGCAATTTGCTTATTTCCGGGGGACTTGATGATCATAGATTTTTCCAAGGGGAGTATCGGAAAACTGTGTTGCGAAACAAAACTCTTCGAAACGAACGAATGGGAAGCTCCAGAATCAAACAAAACCGTGGCAGGTACTGTGTTGACAGGGAACGTACCGAGCACGATGTCTGGGGCATTCTGCGCTTCTTCCCTGGTCACATGGTTCAAGTGACCCTTCCTGTGGTTGTTGCTGGGATTGAAGTTGTTGCGCTTGGGGGCTGGATTGTTTCCACCATTGTTCGGCTTGGGTGCCGAGTCTCTTGGCTTCGGGCACTGTTTAGCATAATGCCCTTGTTGACCACAAGTATAGCAGGTGACCCCTGGACGATATGTGAACTCCTTGTCTCTGGCATGAAATTGTCCGACGGGTCTTGGCTCAGTAGTCGTGGATCTCCTCGTGTCTGTCCTTGGGACCTCAGTCTTGCCTTGGTTGCTGCGGGCAAGAGTCGTCTTGTCCCTCTTCCGCTTGCGGATATCTTCCAGACTACGGCGCTCATTCTCCAGGGTGATGGCCTTGTCCACCAGCGTCTTAAAATCCGGAAAGGTGTGTACAATCAGTTGGCATCTTAATGCTGGTGCCAGGCCGTCCAGGAATTTTTCCATCTTCTTGTTTTCTGTCATGTGCTCGTCGTAGGCATAACGAGACAGTTGGGTAAACTGGCCGTTGTATTCTGTGACGGTCATGCCTCTTTGCTTCAGGTCATCAAACTCTCTCTTCTTGATCTTTAGGATGCTCCTGGGAATGTGTGCCCCACGGAAGCCTTCCTTGAATTCTTCCCAGGTGATGTTGTGTTCCCTGGGGTGCATGTGTAGGAAGTTTTCCCACCATGCTGCGGCTGCTCCAGTAAGGTAGTGTGGTGCATAAAGCACCTTCTCATGATCTGAGCATTGGGCGATAATCAGTTTCCTTTCAATCTCGCGAAGCCAATCATCGGCTTCCAGTGGCCTGTCGGTGTGAGCAAAAGTTGAGGGGCGAGTCTTCTGTAACTCAGATAACTTGGAATGTGGTTGATAGGGTTCACGGTGGTTTCCCATATTGATGACATGGTTCATCATCTCCTGGTGCTGTTGCTGGCTTTGCTCGAAGAGACGGCATACTTGAGATAGTGCCGCTTCGCTGTCCTGTTGGCTGGACTGACCCTGAGTGAAATTGTTGCTGGTCTGTGTTCCGTAAACCTCTTCTCGCTGATTGGGCATAGAGCGAGTCCAAGGGCGAGACATTTTTCCCGTCTGGGGTATCATTTGCAAAACCCATGAGAAAAGCTGTGTAGCGCAGGAAAACCCTTGCAAAGGCAATAATCCAAAAAGGCTTCAAGGTTTTCAAAGAAACACAAATAATTTTCACGGAGAAGAAGTGCTTAACACAAATCTTACATGCGAAAGCAAACACAAGATACAACACTCAGGTTGTGCGTACACACTCCTGACATGTTATTAAAAACTAGCGTACTACTCCGGAAGGCAGCAAACACACCAACACAAACTAGCGTACAGAAAAAACAACACATCATACAAGCAGGCATAACACGCGGCTACTCGGTGCTCTCAGTCGAAGATGGTGAAGATCTCCTTCCCCTTGCCGAGGGCAAGGCTCAGCGGTCCAGGAGAATCAACCTCCTCCTCTCTAGCTGGCTCCTGGCGTGCGACGCTGCGCTGCGGTGATGGTGCGGGGGCGACTGGTGGTAGAGCGCGTGCGGCAGGCGGTGCGGCTCTGACGGGAGTAGGAGCGATGACTCGGTCGAACTCCTCAGTGGTAGGCAGACGGCGAGCAGTGGCCACAACGGCCGGTGCATACGAGGCTGAAGACGAGACGAATGTCAGAGGCGGCGCCGTGTGGAGAAGCTCCTTCCTGCTGGCAGGACTGCCCCAGACTAAGTCCATGCGGGCAGCCACAAGATCATCTACGAGGTTGTCGAAAGACTCCTCCAGAGCCTTGAGATACTCCACAACCATCTCGATGGCTTCATCTCGCTCTCCCCGATGGCAGGCGAACGCATAGTGGCTGGTGTATGGCACATGGCATGGGAGGTAGCGGTAGCGACGAGTCTTCATCGTAGGAAGGATGTCCCGAAGGTGAGCTATCGCCTCACGGGCAGCCATCTGCATGGCATGCCTCTCCGTAGGCATGGCCCTTCCCGTAAAACGGAAATGGCGAGCAGCAGATCGTCCTCCCCTGAATTGCACCACAGCCTGGTGCATAGACACGTCGTCACTGAGCTTGTGCTGATAGAGGGTGAACTCCGGGCGAGCTGCTGGCCCGATCGCGAGCCTGGTGATGGAGACGAGGAGCTTGAAAAACCCCTCGGGCACGTTGGTGAACACTCGATTCTCACAGCCGCTGCCAGCCATCTACAAAAGTAGGCAAAAATTCTGAGTAGTCATGTCATAAATTTTATGATGACCAACAGAAAATAGCTACAATTGCAAAATGCTGAAGAAGCACTAAAGACGCTAATAACCGATTAGCGATCGCACCTAGTGGCTTCCTACAGTCAGCCTGGCTCTGATACCAAGCTTGTCACGACCGGTTTTTCAATAAAATAATTATTGAGAAACCAATCCCTGTTACGGACCAGCGAGGAAGAATTCCTTCTCACTGATAGACAATACATTGGTCACAGAAGAAGAATACCAGGAGTACTAATTATAATACAAAGTTGAGCAGAGACTGCCCAACAATTTATTACATGCACACCGATAAAACAATACGGCGGATAGGGTGGCAAACTTCTAACTCACGATAAAAACGGTGGTGGAAATATCATCGCGAAGCGAGTGACATGATTCCAGAATACTACAATTCTTCGAGCGTCGGAGTGAGGCTCGAGAATACTTATTGCGGGTGGCGGAAGCGTAAACGATACAAGTGACCAATATCCGGGATCGCGCAGGACTGACTGGGACTCCTCTAGGCGTCGGACGCGCTATCAAACTCTTCATCCAAGAGGTCGCCTTCGTCAACATCTGGCCAAATCAACAAGCCAGGTGAGTACTATGAAAGTACTCGCAAGACAGTTCGGACATAAGGTATAACAAATGCAAACATGAAGCACATGAATAAGTTAACCAGTGCGATCAGACACAGAGATAATAAATACTGGGTGCCAAGCGAGGGTCTGAATGACGCCTCGAGCGGAAACTGCAGAATAGTAATACTGGTGCCAAACGAGTGTCTGAAAGACTCCTCGAGAGGAAAGTGCGGAATAATAATACTGGTGCCAAATGAGTGTCTGAAAGACTCCTCGAGAGGAAAATGCGGAATAAAAATACAGGTGCCAAACGAGTGTCTGAAAGACTCCTTGAGAGGAAAATGCGGAAAAAAATACAGGTGCCAAACGAGTGTCTGAAAGACTCCTCGAGCGGAAAATGCGGAATAATAATACTGGTGCCAAATGAGTGTCTGAAAGACTCCTCGAGCGGAAAATGCGGAATAATAATACAGGTGCCAAACGAGTGTCTGAAAGACTCCTCGAGCGGAAAATGCAGAACAATAATGCCACAGTCGGGCGTCGGGGCGACACCACATAAAGGGCTTATAACAGAAAGTAAAGACAGTGCATGCCGCAGTCGGACGTCTGAGCGACATCACATAAAGGGCTTATATCGAAAGTGAGAAACGAGTACACGCCACAGTCGGACGTCTGCGCGACGTCTCATAAAGGGCTTATATTGTAACACAACAATACAATAATTCGGGAATATAACTTATCACAAGCACGAGACAAATATAATGTTAGTCCATCCACAGGAATAACAATAAAATTGAATTTACCACTTGAGCTTGTTCACCGGGGGCAAGTTTTTCACACGGATAGATTTGGATATAAAGTCTACATTACTGATCATGGATACGATGATTTGGAAAGAATTGACTCTGCAGAGTTTGTACTTAACCACAGCCAACGGATTTCAGTAGTCACGGGGACTAGTTCCGTCTACGGTGTTCTCGAAGGAACACGTCTAACCAGTACACACCCAATTTAACCATCCGAAACCAGGGATCACCCTCGGCAACATTCAGGAAAAACCCTGAGTCGGGGAGGCTACAACCTCGCGTAGCATGGGATCAAATTTCTATACGCGTGCTATAAGGGGGTGCCCCCCCTCTCGGTCCCAACCGGAAACACCCATGCCCCCTGACCGAATGACTGGCTTTAATCCTGGGCCAAGGTACCATCATCCCGGCCTCTCTGTTTGGTGTGTACACGGAAAGAGGTTACCAACTTACTAAACCGTATCCTGGCAATGAGACATGTGGTAGCACGGAAAGGGGAAGGGACGATAACACGGCTCCAACCATGTTAACGTCGGAAAAGTCGGATGACACAAGGCTGGCATGCTACAACAGTACCACCTTGCTGCCCTTCATGTCACCACCTGATTAGGCCACCTCTCATCAGAGGTCATCGCAACTTTGGAACATGCGGGAAAAGATCGATAACGTGGCTCCAACCACGTTAACGTCGAAGAGAGTCGGATGACGCAAGGCTAGCATGCTACAAGAGTACCACCTTGTTGCCCTTCATGTCACTACATGATTAGGCCACCTCTCATCAGAGGTCATCGCAACTTCGGAACCACCGGGTCGTTGCCTTACAAGCAACGAGGTACTTATCGACACTCACATGCCACGCACAAACTTTCACATGAACATGCAAAACATCTACCATATCAAATGTTCAAACATGCTTGCCTGGTTCGGAGAAGTCGGAGTCTAGCTCGGCGAAGTTCGCGGCTCCGTCCCCTCTCCCGGAACCTACGGCAATCACGAAACGGGGTACTAACGTGAAAACCAACACATGCACAGAAACTTTGCCAAATATTTTTCAAATAAATCCCATAAAAAACTAGACAAAATTTGGAGATTGACAGAAAAAGAATCACTCAAAAATACCTTTTCATTAAAAAGTTATAAAGGTTTCTGTCCAGGGACCTTTCTGTAATGAAACAGAAAAGTTCCAGGGTTTTAACTGAGAAAACAGAAAACGCTTCGGCTGGGAATGCGCAAGCGCAAGGAGAAAACGTATTTTTCCCGAAGGCGCCAACAGAAAACGGTTCGGGGAAATAAAACAGAGGCTGACACGCGGGGCCCGCATGTCAGGTTTGAAAGCTCGCCGGCGCCCGAAGACGGCGGTGGACGCCGGCGTCGAACCACGGCGAGTTAGGAGAAACGGAGGGTACCAAGAGCTTCAGTGTCTTCTTCCGCGTCGGTGGGTGGTGGACTCGTCCAACGGGGAGCACCACGTCGACGGCGACACTATCTCCGGCGGACGGCGGTTCGGGTGAGGTTGGGGAACTTCGGTGGAGGGCTGCAAAGAACGAATTGAGGCGCGGGTCAGAACGGGTGATGCAAGGAGAAGCTACTAGCAAGAGAATGGGGGCTGCAGAGCACACACGGGGGCGAATCGGGCTGGATCCCGTGGCGGATCGCGGCGGCCGGAGTCGAGGAAGGAGACCTCCTCGGGGCTCTTCCAGTGGCTAGGCGTGCTCTAGGGGAAGTGTAGGGCTGGTGGGTGCTCGAGTTGAAGCTCGGGACCTCTATTTATAGGCAGATCGACGGGGTGGCCGTGAACGGAGAATCTCCGGCGAGCGATTACGGCGGAGCAGTGGGTTGGCAGGGGGTTTGAGCGGTCGAGCAGCATCAGTGGATGTTACGGGACTCGTTTTGCAGCTAAACGGAGCTGGCCCTGGCGTAATGGCGTCTGCTCACGGTGAGGTGACCGCACGGGCTCAACGGCGGCAGAGAGCGCGCTCCGCGCCCTGCGGTTCCCGACGAGAGCGGCAGCGCGTTCGGGGGAGTGGACGGCCACGCGGCGGTCTCCGGTGGTTTGGGCGGCGCTGGGTGGAGTCGGCGGCGCCGTGTCTCCCGCTGGCGCCCGCAAAGCCGCCGCCGGCGTCGGTCACGGGGCGGCGCACCTTCTGCTGCTCGTCGCTGACGCCCGCAAGATGCCAGGCACTCGTGCGGTGCAGGAACGAGAGGGCGAGGACGAGGAGCAAGGCGACGCGAGGGTACTGGTGAGATCGACGCCCGTTTCTGAAGAAAACGACAGCAGCCACTGCAGTGTTGTCTGAACTTAACTGAAACTTGACAGAGACAATGCACTGCAGGTGTTCGACAGTAGGTTTTGGTAAAGAGATGAATTTTTTCTGGAGCTGTAACTTGGTGAGATGATCACTCAAAGCACCCAAGGGCTGCATGAATTTACTTGGAATTTTTGGAGAAAGTTTTGAATGAACACCAAATTTGGCAAATCTGGTCCAAACTTGCAGCTGATGTAGTTTGAAAATTTTGAACTGGAGACCAGTGGATCATCATGGTACTAGGTTAAGGGTTCAAAGGACTAGGAGGGGAAAGAAGTTTGGGGCCAAAAATCAAAACAGAAAAAGGAGTTCCTTTGTAAATCTCCAAGTGCTATAAGAGAAGACAAAAATTTATTTGAATAGAATTTGAATGGAAATGATCACATGAGGAGGTTCAACTTGCTGGATTTGATGCAAATCATGATCCAAAGGTGAGGGAAGGGTTAGGAGAGAGGATTTGCACTAATGCCATGGCAAGAAGGAATAGTTGAAAGTGGCAAAGGACTTTCCAAAAGCCATAGTGCAAATTCAAGAAAAGGTTTTCAAAAGTTATTTTCTCAAATGAAAAACATTTTGTCTTGAGTCCAATGAAGAGCAAGAACCTCCAAGACCAAAGGAAGATCTTGGGTGGATCCAAACAAAACTTTTGCCATAAAGAAAAAAAAAATTGAGAGTGAGAGTTCTCTTGAAGAAAATTTTTAAATCACTCCCTTCAAGTCAAATAAAAATCTTTTGAAAAATCCAATAAAAACTTGGGTGTCACACATTTGGTTCACATCATAGGAACTTTTCTATTGAATCTAGAGATGACATGTATCTCAATTCCTATGAGGAGGGATTAGAAAAGAGATGTAATTTGGTTCATATCATAGGAACTTTTCTATTGAATATACGCTAATGTTTATTTTCCTTTGAAATTAAGGGAGTATAGGAATCCATTAATATGAACCAAGTGGCTCTAAAGCTATAGAAATGATATCATGTTTACTTCCTTTGAAATGTGGAGTATATGAATCTATTCCTATGAACCAATTGGCTCTAAAGGAAAAAATCCTATAAAAATCATATCATATAGAGTTCCTATGATATTCCTCGACACTAAAGGATGCTTGAAATTGCTGCGGGTGATACAATGGTCTTTCTTTGTAGACTCCTCACCCATCTTTATAGTTACCTCTCGAAGATGAATGAAATGATATATACATGGTATTCTACATGTGCAATTTGGTACACAAAAACTCGGTAAAAGTTTGCGAGGTTCGAATTTTTAGTAAAGCTATATGCACTGCATTTCGGAACGGAGGGAGCATACGGCAGTTTCTAACACTCACGTGGAAGATTTGTGTGTAGGAGGAGTGGCTGTTCTGTTAAATGACATGGCAAAACTAACACTGTCGGATGCCGATCTAACGGTTCTTACGGCGTTCGTCAGGAAAAGGCTTGTGGCGAATGTTTGTTGGATAATGATTTACGGACACATGCATTGCATTGATACGTGCCCCCCTCTCTCTCACGCACACGCACCCTCACGAGTCACGACTCTCCCGAGTCCTCTCGCAGACTCGCACGTCACACCCACTGTCTATCTGCAGGTAGACGTCACGCACATATGTGCTCTTCACACCCTACCCACAGAACTTCTAAAAAACAAAAGACGGCGCGCACATTTTATTTTAGCTCACACGTCACACACTTATACTATTACTCTTGCGGCGAACGTTCTTTGGGCATAGTATATTGTACTCTCACGAAGAGAAGCGGTGCACGCACGCACTAGTTCTCTCACACCCACTCGCGGGTACACGTAGGAGCGCATTTTTTTGAAGCTGGTACAACAAAATCACTCCACTATATATAAAAGAAGGAGCCTTAGCGCTTGCTTTACTAGGGTTCCTCTCGTTCACTCTCTCATGCTCTCCAGATCTAAGCAACACATAGGCGGCCACACTCTCTCTCAGCTCACGGCTGGTCACAAATCCGGTCGGACAACCTCGACCGGGGCAGGGGTGTAGGTGCATCGTTCACGCTATCGTCGGCGGCGAGGGAGGAGACCAACGGCTGGCCGCGCGTCCCGATCGGCGGCCGTGCCATTCTCTCCGAGAGAGCGCCGGCTCGGGAGGGCCTCCGACCCCTTCTTCCTCCCTGCGGTATTGTGGCCAAGATGCGGCCTCCCGACGCCGTCTTTGCCACATGCCGACGACCCTCAGGTATATATTCCTTCGAAACCTGCCTTGCTCTACTGCCCCAGCTCCCTTCGTGTGGATCCTTTTCTACTTCCGTCCGCTGTTCCAAAGCCACCTAGACTACTACTATTATTAGAAGTAAAGCTAGTTCATACAGTCGACTCAAAGCGTTGGTTCAAACAGGGAAGAAAGTGGGAAAGCTGTAGCATGAATCTAGAACTTGGTTGTAAGACGAAACGGGGGAAAGTAGTAATATTTGTCACTGTTTAAATAACCGTATTTCGTATTTGGGCAAACCGGGATGTCTGTCTCCATATTGTTTCGGGATGTCTGTCTTCGTATCGTTTCTATCCGTGCAATCAAAAGCACACACCTCAGTTTTAGTACAACTGCGCAAAATGAGATGGCTATCCCTCGTTGCCGTCGTTTAACCTCCCGTCTTCAAGGTATCCCTACATTGGTACTAGTAACTAAGGTAGAATGACCAATGCAATCTAAAAGAAGCTGATTCGTACGTTTTACTTCCTGATTGTATTGCAAGGACGAGCGAAAACAACTGCATCCTAGTCCGGAATGCACTTTCTACCAGTTCATCCATGGACCGAGGACTAGCTGGCACGGCTGCACGACGGTTTTTTGGACAGGTGCACGGACAAGAGGCATTGTGGTCTGCTTATTTCTGCAAATAGCGGTGCTTAAATTTAGTGGAATGCACAAGCATTTCAGCTGGTCAGTACACTGCATGGTTCAGTTCAGCATTCCAGCTGAGACCACAATTATAATTGGTTATTCTAGAATGAGAGAACCTAACCCTGAATGGTGGCAACAAGAAAAAACCAGAGTGAACTCCAGGAAATTTAAGCCTGCCGGGAGGCCCTTTGCTCAGAGAAGCCTTGCTTGTTTTTTCCTGATTTGTAAACCTTCTCACAACTCTTTTTTTTGCTGTGAACTAGTATATGTTTGTTATGTTCTATGAATCATTGAGATGTATAAAATTGCTTAACTTATGCTTTTCAACTTTTTTATGAAGACGAGTTTAATGTGAGTGTTCCACATGAGCGCTGGACTAGCATGTGAACGTTTGGAATTTATTACATTGTGGCCTCAATTAACTGCATGAACCACTGTAACAAGATACATAGTTGATTATATGTCAGACAGCAGATTGTTGATTGTTAGCTGGTCGATAGCCTAGTGTTGAAGCGAGCTGAGCCAATGTGTCGTGTTTTGCACAACTACTTACAAGTGGGGTAGCACCAACAGTGTTTACAAGTAATTATGTATACGTCGGCGCACGGTTCTCGAACGAGTGCTCTATTTCATCAAAACACACACTACTCGTATGATAAACCGTGACAACTTATGTCTTACCATGCCATATTCATGAAAAAACTAGTGAGGACGCATCTGTTTCGGCAACAATTACGATGGTTCTCACATGATTCACGGGCACACAAAAGTAGCAGCAGTTCCCATAGACGGATTCAAACAGAGTACTAGCCCCAGAGGGGTCGATAACAGGCAAGGTTCGGATAATTAGACACAATCCAAATTACTATTAAACACTAGCTGGGGCAACTATTTCATGCCTCGATCTAATTTGTGTTGGACACAAGACGGACCTTGCTATGAACATCATCGAGGACGTCCCGCAGCAGCTCAATCCTGTGAACCTTCATGAAGACAACCTTGTGGCCTTGCCACTGATAAACTTGTTTGTGGAGGCATGCCACGTCATCTTCCTGCGTAAGCTTGACAAGAACAGTATGCCTCACAAACGAAGGAGTAGCTTTGAACTTCTTGTGCTTCAGTACACCCTGGACAACACGCCTGACAACAGTGAGGCTGGAATACAACTCTTCATTGGTATAACCGCAAATGGCTTCCAGGATCCAACAGCCTAAGAACTCTGTTTTCCCAGTGCGTATATTGAGGTCGTCCGCCTCATAGCGAGTGACATGTACAACCACACAATCCTTGTCTGCATCAGGGCTCTAATTGAAACAGAAACAAATTCTGAATTACTTTTTCAGTATAAGAAACACAAGTTATTTAAACCACTATGTATAGCATGGCATCGAAGCTAATAAAATTTTGCATTATTAATCACCACATACTTCCTTTTCTAAAAAAATCACCACATACTTAGATGAAAAACCACAATCGAGATCGGCAAAGAAGGAAATCACCTTGGGCAGCTCAG